>NC_068434.1:15170690-15313190 GCF_023373465.1 Oncorhynchus keta | reverse complement strand
TACAGTACTGTATGGTAAGGTTATGTGCTTCATAGTATTTTGGTATCTTGGGCCAGATCACATTTTGTCAGTCTCCTTGCCTCTTACTGCACTCTCACATAGAGATTACAGACACTGAGGTACACAGCTTAAACCTAACTAGTATTGCCAAACATGTGTCTGAAATAAACACCTTAGGATTATATCGTATATGTATCAACTCTCTATACGAGTGACAGTATCACTGACAGCCTTAAGGACACCTGACACAGGTGGCAGTTGAGGATAACACCTGATTAATGCCCTCTGTTCCTTTTCAACTTCCTGTCTTCCTCACCACAACAATGTTTGGAGGAGCTCACTCCAAACTAAAGCACCACTGTTTTAATTGGAGGAAAAAGGGACAAAAAAGTGGGGAAATTGAGAGCGACACGCCTCTCTGTAGATCTGATTGAATACAGAAACAAAACAAGACGGAAAGCCAAATTGAGTTCAATCCAAGGTCAGGTGTGCAGCTCTCTCTACATCAGTCAGAGATTTCCCCTAAAAAAGTTAAGGTGGTTGTGCCCTTGTTCTGACCCCTACAAAGCGGGTGGAAAGATGGCTTCCTGTTAAAAGTTTATCTGAGGGTACGGAAGATTACCGAGGATATTTTCATTGGCCGCTTTCTCCTCGTCTCCCGTACTTAGAGGTGATAAGATCGTAATTATTTATTGTGCCTTTTCTTCAGGTAATTTGCTATGTTAATTTCATGAGCTTGATGTTGCCTTTGTCACTAGGTCGAGTGTTATTCTTCTGGAACCCCGGGGCAGAGAGAAGAAAGGGGATTTGTGTACTTAGCATACGCTTTCTCCAAATTAGTCAGCCTTGAAAAATTATTTATGTGGTATTCTGGGCTGCATTGGAACAACTAATTTCACTTGCACTGTGTGGAAATTAAATTATATTATTTCACCATAAAATCAGCTTCTGTTTGCTACACCTTTCCCTGTTTGTTTGTGATAATGCTTTGTTATATGTGACAGATCTGTGCTCCTATACATGCCGTAGGGCAATGAAGGGATTTCCTTTAGTTCGGTTTTACACACAAAGGGATTTTTTTTTTTACTGAATTCATAATCTCTGTTTTTATAATTCAATAACCTGAAGAAACACACATTTCCAGACAGTCAGGAAATGCTAGTGTCATGTCAGTAAAATATTATAAATTCTTGTTGATAATGATGGCCTAGGAACAGTGTTCAGAGTGACAGATTTTTACCTTGTCAGCTCGGGATTAGATCTAGCAACCTTCCGGTTACTTGCCCAACGCTCTAACCACTAGGCTCTAACCACTAGGCTCTAACCACTAGGCTCTAACCACTAGGCTCTAACCACTAGGCTCTAACCACTAGGCTCTAACCACTAGGCTCTAACCACTAGGCCACCTGCCGCCCCAATAACACTTGACTAAAATACAGAAATCCATCTAAATTCCATGTGTCTGTATTTTGGTGTTCTACACCTCTTCCTCTTCCTTCCAAGTCAAGTTCGTTAAGTGATCGAACCCAATGGATTGAAGACCATCAACCAGCACAGTGCTCTCACAACCACCAATCACGTGGTGAGGGTCAGGACAGGCCCATCAGCAGCAGCAGCACACCATCTCCAAAACCAGCCAGTGACAGCACAGTGCCCAGTGTGCTCCTCTTGTTGTGTATATGTACTGTATCTGTAACTGATAGATGCACACACACACACACACACACACACACACACACACACACACACACACACACACACACACACACACACACACACACACACACACACACACACACACACACACACACACACACACACACACACACACACTACATGTTAATGTTTTTAAATGTATCTAAATTGTAAAGTATTTAGTCTGTAATGTGTTTTTTCATGTCGGATCCCAGTAAGACTAGCTGTCGCCATTGGCATCGGCTAATGGGGATCCTGATAAAATCTCATCAGATCTTAATCAACACCCATAACAGCCTAGAGTGAAGATACGATGTGGCATCAGAATATTACTATTATTATTTGAATATAGTGTAAGGGACATTAGAGGGGGATTTTACCTAGATAAAGCTGTCTGTGTGAAAGAGAGATTCTGTGTCAAGATGTCCATGGATTATTCATGTGTAATTACTGAAAGCTTTCAAACAGTTTTAAATCACCAATCCACCCTCCTCCCCAAACCTACCTCCACACTCACCATTAGTTCCTATAAGAACTGAAACAGCAATTATCATAGGGCGGGTTTTAAGTGCAGGGCACGATCGATATTGATAAATGTTGAAAATGCAGAATGAAAGACAGAGCGAGTGAGGGAGATAGAGAGAGAGAGAGAGAGAGAGAGAGAGGGAGACTCATAAATCTAAGCAGGGCACATAAAGGAAAGGCACGACCGAAAAAAGGCTCCAACCTTGATTTACACAAACTTCCTTCCTTCTGTCACTTCAGAGAGAGAAAGAGCAGGAGACAGACAGTGAGTGAGAGAGATTCTCTATTTCACTTGTTTTGGCAATGAAAACATACAGTATGTCTCCCATGCCAATTAAGCCCTTTGAATTGAAATGTAATTGAGAGAGAGAGAGAATAAAGAGAAATGAAGTGTGGGAGGGAGGGAGGGAGGGAGGGAGGGAGGGAGGGAGGGAGGGAGGGAGGGAGGGAGGGAGGGAGGGAGGGAGGGAGGGAGGGAGGGAGGGAGGGAGGGAGGGAGGGAGGGAGGGAGAAAGAAGACGATAGAGGGGGTGTAAATGTGAGAAAGAAGGAGAGAGGAAGACGAATAAAGACAGGAAAATAAATAGAGGCAAAAAGCTTGCCCCCTCAAGGTCACATGCAGGTGAAGATGTAGGCTCCAAGGCTAGTCAATAACGCCCCCAGTCTGTCCCAGTCCAGCACAGACGTGTGGGGATCGCCCCCAGTCTGTCCCAGTCCAGCACAGACGTGTGGGGATCGCCCCCAGTCTGTCCCAGTCCAGCACAGACGTGTGGGGATCGCCCCCAGTCTGTCCCAGTCCAGCACAGACGTGTGGGGATCGCCCCCAGTCTGTCCCAGTCCAGCACAGACGTGTGGGGATCGCCCCCAGTCTGTCCCAGTCCAGCACAGACGTGTGGGGATCGCCCCCAGTCTGTCCCAGTCCAGCACAGACGTGTGCAGATCACCCCCAGTCTGTCCCAGTCCAGCACAGACGTGTGCAGATCACCCCCAGTCTGTCCCAGTCCGGCACAGATGTGTGGGGATCGCCCCCAGTCTGTCCCAGTCCAGCACAGACGTGTGGGGATCGCCCCCCTCACACAGATTTAGCAAGTGAGAGAGAGAAGTGGGAGAAAGAAATGTACAGGGTGTACACGACTAACACCTTTTCATGTAAATGTCTCCGCCTGACAATTCTTACACATCCCCACAGTTTCTCTCTCTCTCTCTCTCTCTCTCTCTCTCTCTCTCTCTCTCTCTCTCTCTCTCTCTCTCTCTCTCTCAGCAGAAGAAAAAGGAGAGAGGGGGAGGGACGGAGGAGGAAGGGCTAGATGGAGAAAAAACAGGGAGAAATTAGACTATGGTAGGGGTTGACGGAAGGTCAGCTGTGACAGGCTCCAAGGTTAAAATGCAGAGTTAAAATCCTGTTCATTACCCTCCACACCCTCTATTGTGTCACAGTCAGCGCCCAGGATCAATATTCCTCACATTTATTAGACATTGTTGAGCAGTAGAAAGGGGACCTCTCTATACAATAACACCACTGATCTTATGGCTGGGACTATACTGCAGGCAAGACAATTACATACTTCCATTTGAGTTATAAAGAGGGATATCATATGCTAAATTTGTAGGATTTATGTTTATGAATATAGGTGTATACCGAATCGTCTAACTCTGGATAGACAGACCAATGCATTTCTGCATGTTGCAAATTAGAGCTACAGTTCATTCGAAAAGTATTCAGACCCCTCAACTTGTTCCGCATTCTACTACGTTACAGCCTTATTCTAAAATGTATTAAATAGTTTTTCCCCCTCATCAATCTACACACAATACCCCATAATGACGTTAGCAAATTTGTAAAAAATAAAATAAAACACGGAAATATCACATTTACATAAATATTCAGACCCTTTACTCAGTACTTGTAGAAACACCTTTGGCAGGGATTACAGCCCCAGTCTGAGGTCCTGAGTGCTCTGGAGCAGGTTTTCATCAAGAATCTCACTGTACTTTGCTCCGTTCATCTTTCCCTCGATCCTGACTAGTCTGCCAGTAACTGCCGCTGAAAAAGAATCCTGCAGCATGATGCTGCCTCCACCATGCTTCACCGTAGGAATGGTGCCAGGTTAATTGCTTAATTTCACACAGACCTGTGTGAAAGCACTTGCTTTCAATATACTTTGTATTCCTCATTTACTGGTGTTTCCATTATTTTGGCAGTTACTTGTACATAACATGAGTTAGATCAGTATCCTGAAATGCATTGTTCATTATACTCTATGGAGACCAGTGCTGTGACATCTGAAGTGCGCCAGGCCTGAACTGGACAAATTAAAAACACTAGTAATTAACACTATGCAAAACATGTTGTTTATTGCCTGATTTATTCCGGTTCCAGTTTATAAGGGCAGAGTGGGCTGGCGATTCATCTTCCACCCGCCTACTTAAGATTCAGAATGAGTTTAAATGATTTATTAAATGAATAAACAAATAAATCCCCTCACACCCAATTTCCCTAATGATATTAGAAATTACTAACTGTACAAATTGTGCAGAATAGAAGCCACTATTAACCTGGCCCACTGTTCATTTGGGAAGTTCAAAATGTCCATCCATTTTCATTTGTGCAAAAACAAAAACATGATTAAAGATTTGACACTTGACATGGATTTCACAACAGCAACAAAAAGTTCCTTGCTTAATTAAAGAGGGTCTGGACCCCTATGTTTCTGGTAATACATCAGACGTGCTGGGTGGAGCAGTCACTTCCCATTGGGACAAAGCAAGCCCCTTTCAGTGCCTTTTAGTACAGTGGTACGAATCATCCCAACCTCATTTTAATTGTATTTTTTAAGAAGACATTTTGTTTCATCATTTTGCCCTGGCTCCCAGGGTGGAGGCAGGAGAAAAAAATACAGGCACATATATAACACGAGTCTTCCCCCAGTTTATCCTCCGTTAGCTTGCCTCTGTGAGTGAGCATCTGACACCTACTAAAATGTTGCACATAGTGGCATAAATAATTAAATCCTAATCCCCACAGAGGAATAGTACAGGGATCGTATATATCTGTGTGTGTTCCCTAATGCAGCCTGATGACACTATGGTAACAACTTAGTACAGCTACTTAGTACACTATTAGAACAGATGCCTTAACCTTTAAATATGAATTTCTCTGGACATATGTGTGGTACAATGTGTGTGTCTCAGTATTTCTTGCCATGAAACAATCTCTCTCTCTTTCTCTCCCTCTCTCTCTCTCTTTCTATCTTACTCTCTCTTTCTCTCCCTCGCTCTCTTTCTCTCCCTCGCTCTCTTCACTCTCCCTCGCTTACTCTCTCCCTCTCTCACCCACAACCTCTTTTCGTCCTTGCTCTGTCACAGTATCTTACTCTCTCTCTCTCTTCCATCCTGACTCTGACTCAGCATGTAATCCAAGTAAAAATGTCCTCGGCTCCCCATAATGTGGAAACTCGAAAGTCCGCCTGTTTGCCCGTGTCGTGTGTCAAAGACAAATGGACATCTCAGTGTATGTAAACCTGTTGATATGGAGAGTGATGAAACATACATTTTTTCCATAAAGGATGTTTGTGCCGAAAACACAGAACACCCTTTGAGATTTTGTTGACATTTGTAGAAGTTTTCATAAAGGTTTAGCCATCGCTCTTGTGGCTAAACCTCTGAAAAGGCATTGATGTATGGGAGGCAGACAACCCAGTTAATCAACTTCAGCACCATCACAATATTAATGCCAGGTACTTTAGTGCAACAATAGAGAGCGTTATCATTTAAGGAAGCTCATTTAGTCTACCTGACACCTTGACGCTAGAGCACACCAGGAGTAGCATACTTAGACTGAACATGTTTTCCCATATTTGACGTCTTCTCAACTATTCAGCCTATGATAGCTTAGCTGTAGTGCTCAGTGATTAGTGCTTTTTGAGGTCGGTTTGGCTTCGGTTAGATTATTTTAAAAATAAACACGGTTTCCGATTTCGGTTTCGATAATTTGTTGAATGCTGTAGAAAAACAGACCAAAACAATTAACATAAGTCCCATGATGACAGTGACTGCCCACTACTGCTTATCACTTATTAACCATCATTTATTGACATTCCTTTTAATAAAATAGTTTAGTTGTTGTGTATATTTGTTTTATTTGCTGACTTTATTATTTCATTCCAAGTCATCGTCTCATCTCTCTGCCTATGCTGTCTGACAAAATCACAATTTTAGTGGTTCGTCAAAGTATATAAGCCATACTTTTATAACTTCTGAATACCAACTATCAATCGCTTAGATCATGTATTTTCAGGTAGAGATACACTATACATACAAAAGTATGTGGACACACCTTCAAATGAGTGGATTCAGCTATTTCAGCCACACCCATTGCTGACAGGTGAAAAAAAAAGAATCAAGCACACCGCCATAAAATCTCCATAGACAAACATTGGCAGTAAAATGGCCTTGCTGAAGAGCTCAGTGACTTTCAACGTGGTACCGTCATAAAATGCCACCTTTCCAACAAGTCACTTAGTGAAATTTCTGCCTTGCTAAGCTCTGTTATTGTGAAGTGGAAATGTCTAGGAGCAACAGCGGCTCCTCCGATAAGTGGCAGGCCACACAAGCTCACAGAACGGGACTGCTGAGTGCTGAAGCAGTACTCAGTTGCAACACTAAAAACTGCCTCTGGAAGCAACGTCAGCACAATAACTGTTCGTCAGGAGCTTCATGAAATGGGTTTCCATGGCCGAGCAGCCGCACAGAAACCTAAGATCACAATGTTTAATGCCAAGCATCAGCAGGAGTGGTGTAAAGCTCGTTGCCATTGGACTCTGCAGCATTGGAAACGTTATGGGGCGGTCATTTTGGACCGGGTACACAGAATTAATTAACAGGAAACGAACACAACAGGAGGGTTAAAACATGAAAAATAACAACAATTTCAGGTAATCGCTCAGCAAACAAGACACCCAAGTTCAATTACAATGTAGATACAATTTATTAAAATAATTTAATCCTCAGCTGGTTTACCTTGAAAACTAAAGGTATAGGGAACCTCTATGACTGTCAGTGGTAGAGGTGGTATACAGCAGATAGCCCAATTTGGTGAAATAATAAGTCCATATTATGTCATGAACAGCTCAAATAAGCAAAGAGAAATAGTTCACCATTACTTTAAGACATGAAAGTCAGTCAATCAGGAACATTTCAAGAGCTTGTTGTTCCCACCGTGAAGCATGGAGGAGGAGGTGTGATGGTGTGGGGGTGCTTTGCTGGTAACACTGTCTGTGATTTATTTAGAATTCAAGGCACACTTAACCAGCATGGCTACCACAGCATTCTGCAGCGATACACCATCCCATCTGGTTTGCGCTTAGTGGGACTATCATTTGTTTTTCAACAGGACACTGACCCAACACACCTCCAGGCTGTGTAAGGGCTATTTAACCAAGAAGGAGAGTGATGGAGTGCTGCATCAGATGACCTGCCCTCCACAATCAACCAACCAACCTCAACCCAATTGAGATGGTTTGGGATGAGTTGTACCGCGGAGCAAAGAAAAAGTAGCCAACTAGTGCTCAGCATATTTGGGAACTCCTTCAAGACTGTTGGAAAGGCATTCCAGGTGAAGCTGGTTCAGAGAATCCCAAGAGTATACAAAGTTGTCATCAAGGCAACAGGTGGCTACTTTGAAGAATCTCAAATACAAAATATATTTTGATTTGTTAAACACTTTTTTGGTTACTACATGATTTCATATGTGCTATTTCAAAGTTTTGATATCTTAACTAATATTCTACACTGTAGAAAATAGTAAAAATAAAGAAAAGCCCTTTTGACTGGTATGGTATATTAATATATACTGTATACTGTGAGGAGAAAAAAGGGACTGACGTAGCCATCATCTGAACGGCTTGAAATTAACCATTGTATACTCTTTGCTTTGACAGAATGGGCAATCAAGTACCTCATATGTGACTTGTTTCAGGAAACTAGGCATATGTCGCGCGTCCCTACTTCACAGGAGAGGCATTTGATGGTAAACATACATCTTTTAACAAAAATACTTTTTTTGGCCTTCTGGAACATGTGAACTTGCATGTGCCTTAATAACAAACTTGTTTTTCCATCCATAAATACCAATAGAAGTTAGGAACTTTCCCACTAGCCATAATTTGCTGAGATAATGAATGGGCTGGACACGCAGGGAGATGAGTTTGGATTGGTTTGTCATGTAACATGCTCTGTCTGTAATGTGAGCTGTTCAGTATGTGTTGACAGTCCTTTCTAATGCGCCATTTTTGAAAGATATAACATTAGCCATTGAAAACTACAAACGTTTTTCTACTTTTCTCAACAACATTGATGCCCTGAATTTAGTAGGTGCGATCGACAGATCATTCGTAAAAAGTGATGTGCTTCTTTCTGCAGTGTGTGAACCAGAGTGAGATGACACAACGCTGAACCAGATGGTTCCAGTCTGAAGTGAAGCATTTACAGTGATTCCTCCTTTAAAAGTTGAGAGTAAACGCTGCGGGACTTAGAGGTCATTTCCAGACCAGCACAAGGGGGAGTTAGAGCACTGATTAGGATTTTGGGTCATACTGACAGAAACCTAAATAGAAACTTATTGTGCGCAACGTCAGTATGACTTACTAAAACTGTTGTTACACTAAGGGTTTTATTCTTTAATTTTGTTAGATTATTTTGCTCTTACTGTAGGCCACTCTCGACAAGGCATGTCGTACAGTGTTAGAGTGGTGCAATGGTCTAAGACACTGCATAACAGTGCAAGCTTTGTTGCTACAGATGCTGGTTCAATAACCGTACTGGCCTCAACTGCGAGACCCATGAGATGACTGTAGACTTTTGTTTTTTCGCCATAGAAAAACATAAATAAATTATTCTAAATAACAAACTGGCTTTATTTACAAATTAGGAACAAGGTCTCAGACCATGTCCAAGAATGGCCTTTTGCTCATTTTACGTTATTTGAAAACAAAATCATCTCCAAAATATTTAAGGGGCATTGCACTAATAATGGTGCTGACTAACATTCCTGCGGGCGGAACTGAAAAAGCGTGTGCGAGCAAGGAGGCCTACAAACCTGACTTAGTTTACACCAGCTCTGTCAGGAGGAATGGGCCAAAATTCTAAATTCAATTCCAATGTATTTGAGTAAGGTGTATGTAAACTTCCGACTTCAACTGTACATTTCTAACTCAAAACAGCTGTACAGTATTTCTTCATCAACATCTTTATGCTTTCCTTATTAATAAAATAATGATAAAAATGGTAATGTTTATTTAGTTATGGATCCATGAAGAATTACTATGGGAATAAATATCACTGAATTACAGAAATATTGGAACAACGTTGTCTAATGAAGGTAAACAAATTGATGCTTACTGGAAAATATTCATGGTTGCGTTGTACAGCTACATTATGGCTGTTAGCAGGGCTATATTTTGGCCTTTATAAATATTATTTATGCTTTTTTTTCAGATTAAAATTGCTCACTGTCATTATTTTGAAAAAAAAAAATCTTCAAAATATCGTGATATGTAGCCTTCCCGCTGTGGATGTCTATTTCATGCATCGGTTCGCGCTGCTCTGAGACATGCATAGAGAACCTAAAATGTTACATTTTATTCCATGATATTCTTAAGATATATGTGCTGACTGATATAAGCAAGTGATGTCTGCTAAATTATCAAGTTATGTTTCTCCAAAAATAAATCATTCTAAATAACATACGGGCTTTATTTACAACCATGTTCAAGAATTGCCTTTTTCTCGCTAGGTTAACTTCTTCGAGATAGGGGGCGCTCTTTTAATTTTTGGATAAAAAAAGTTCCCGTTTTAAACAAGATATTTTGTCACGAAAAGATGCTCGACTATGCATGTAATTGACAGCTTTGGAAAGAAAAAACTCTGACGTTTCCAAAACTGCAAAGATATTGTCTGTGAGTGCCCCAGAACTAATGCTACAGGCAAAACCAAGATGAAGTTTCATACAGGAAATGCCCCAGATTCTGAAGGCGCTGTGTTCCAATGTCTCCTTATATGGCTGTGAATGTGCCAGGAATGAGCCTGCCCTTTGTGTCGTTTCTCCAAGGTGTCTGCAGCATTGTGACGTATTTGTAGGCATATCATTGGAAGATTGACCATAAGAGACTACATTTACCAGGTGTCCGCCCGGTGTCCTGTGTCGAAATTATTGCGTAATCTTTAGATCCATGCGCCGTTCCATTTCTTCAGAAGAGAAAGTCAACTGCCACGATGGATTTATCGTCGATAGATATGTGAAAAACACCTTGAGGATTGTTTCTAAACATCGGTTTGCCATGTTTCTGTCGATATTATGGAGTTAATTTGGAAAAAAGTTTGAGTTTTAATGACTTAATTTTCATTTTTTTTCTTACCCAAACGTGATGAAGAAAACGGAGCGATTTGTCAACACAAATAATCTTTTTGTAAAAACTGAACATTTGCTATCTAACTGAGAGTCTCCTCATTGAAAACATCTGAAGTTCTTCAAAGGTAAATGATTTTATTTGAATGCTTTTCTGGTTTTTGTGAAAATGTTGCATGCTGAATGTCAGGCATAATCCTATGCTAGGCTATCAATACTGTTACACAAATGCTTGTTTTGCTATGGTTGAGAAGCATATTTTTGAAAATCTGAGATGACAGTGTTGTTAACAAAAGGCTAAGCTTGAGAGCAAATATATTTATTTCATTTCATTTGCGATTTTCATGAATAGTTAACGTTGCGTTATGCTAATGAGCTTGCGGATAGATTTACACAATCCTGGATACAGGTTTTTTTCGTAGCTAAACGTGACGCAGAAAACAGAGCGATTTGTCCTAAACAAATAATCTTTCAGGAAAAACTGAACATTTGCTATCTAACTGAGAATCTCCTAATTGAAAACATCCGAAGTTCTTCAAAAGATTTAGATGCAAATGTAAATTATTTTGTAAATTAAATGTAAATTATTTTATTTGAATGCTTTTCTGGTTTTTGTGAAAATGTTTCCTGCTGAATGCTAACGCTAAATGCTATGCTAAATGCTACGCTAGCTATCAATACTGTTACACAAATGCTTGTTTTGCTATGGTTGAGAAGCATATTTTGAAAATCTGAGATGACAGTGTTGTTAACAAAAGGCTAAGCTTGAGAGCTAGCATATTGATTTAATTTCATTTGCGATTTTCATGAATAGTTAACATTGCGTTATGGTAATGAGCTTGAGGCTGTAGTCACGATCCCGGATCCGGGATGGCTCGACGCAAGAAGTTAAATGAAAACGAAAATCTCCAAAATATTGTTACTTTTTAAACAAAGCTTTATTATTATTATTAATTCATTTAAAATTATATAAACGCCCCTTAGATATTCTCACAGATCCTAACAGAAAAATGCCCCTTCGATATTAATTTAGAATCCTCCAATCCTCTAAATCGAATTATTGGCGGAGAGTCACGTCATTGAAAACATTTTTTTTTAGATATCCTGTAGGCCTACCATAGGCGAAATGAGTATTGGTTAAACTACATTTAGGGTGTGGAAATGTTATGCCCCTTAGATATTAATTTAGAATCCACCAATTCCCGACTGTCACAATATTTATATTCCATTCTAACGGAAACCCTGAGGTTTTCATTTTTTGTTTTTCTCGGAATAGAAACACCATAATATGAATCAAATTAATTTAGCAAAATTTCTTAAAATCAATCCCATGTACAATGTTATTACAAAAAAAGGTTTTAAATTCTCTAGTAATGTCAATATGGGAGACTTTCAAATGCTTCTCAAAGTTGCCATCTGGTGGTCAAACTAGTACTAACTTGCATTAACTTAAAAATGGCTGACAATTACATAACATGCCAAAGAATGCTGCAGCAGCCCGCAAGGTGTGCTGCAGTATGACACAACTTTTAAAGGAGGAACCACTGTATATGGGTAAGAGTCTAGCTACATTTTCAGAAGTTTCTAATTTAGTTCGAAAGTCATTTTTTTTGGAAGTTAAAGCGTACTGTAAGTTAGCTAACGAACGTTAGCTTGCTGGCTTGCTAGCTAACGTTACGTGCACGATCTGTAGAGTAATATAATTTGAATCAGAAGTCCATTTGCATTGTTAGTTATAGCATTAATGTTAGCTAACTAACATCAAACATAGTTTATTAGCTTTAGCTACCTGCAGATTCAAACTACAGCTATGACAATGTATGTATGAGTAGAAGTATGAGATGGGATTGTGCCAATTCATTGTATAGCTAGCTAGCTACATGTCTAAAAAAAATACTTTTGCCGGATTATTACAAGACCCATCAAATTAGCCAGGTGTGTTTGGTGGTGATTTCAGCCATCTATTGTATTTCATAAACATGTGCACATCCTAGACCATAGACCTAGTTCGCTGGATGTTGCTGGGGGGGTTAATGCATTTCCTTCACGTCACCCATCAATTTAGACAAGTAGGTCGGGTAAGCATCATGTAATACTGATAAAACATTTATACAAATATTTATACACACTTTCTGTGTTTGATATTGCTGCTATGCCAGTAACCATTTCAGTGTACCGTTTACACCTTATGTATCCTGCGCATGTGACAAATACACTTAGATTTGATTAGATTTGATATAGCATGTGTTAACCACATGGCCTCATATGTGTATCCTTAAAGAGATGGGCGTGGCTAAGGTTTAAGAGGGTGTGAATTATGCTGAATGTGTGTAAACAAAGAAAAGCTCTCCAGTAGATGTACCCAAACATTTAAGGGCTGTTTTCTCAAAAGTGAGTTTGCAAGTTTATCAACTTTAAAAGCAGAATTACTTTCCCATTGTTCCTCAGCTGTGGTGTGTGATATAACATTTTCTAGCTCTGAGTCTTTACTTTTATCCAATGTAAAAAACACTATTTCAATTTTTGCTACATAAGACCGAATCGAGGCAGTCGGTCACACATGTATATTTACAATAGGAAATATCCACACACCATCCACTAGACATTGGAGATGAAAATGCCAGTCTATATCAAAGCTCCATTAGATGAGACTCAACACTCCTGTAGACGGAAGACATGAATACACAAACTGATTCCTGATAAAAGGACTAACTCTGCTGGAAATATATTTTTAAAAAGAGTGGCATTTGGAGAGGAGAGACAGTTTTTTACTTATTTAGAAAGTCGTTGGAAATATACATATCAAAGGAGCGACATGGAGATTTCTCTTCCTAACGCACCACGTCAATGCATCTCTCGGTTGCACATTTCTAGGTTAAAAAGCCTCATTATTATGTGGTGCTATTCATAATCTATACGTTCTATTAACAGATTACTCCAAATAAAGTGTTGAGCGAGACGTAAACTGCGACTGAGAATGCCAGATAAGACACTATTGGTCTCAGTCAAGCGTGCTTCATTTCAAGATAACGGTGTACGCACAGTCAAAGACAAAAAGCACTGAAGGGAAAGAGTTGAAACGTTGCCTTCCCTTTGAGAGTCAGCTCCCAGTCTGTGGTAGGAGACCATCGTGTGCCTGAGTAGCTACATACAGAACATTCCCTGTCATTAATTTTATCACTGTAGCTTCAAGAATGCTGCTTCCTTTGGGTTCAACCCGGTCTGATGACAACCGAGTGTTATCAGTTCCCAAGAGAGGTTTTGGACATCAAGGAGTCAACTTAATACTTCTGACATACAGTATTGCATTGACTGTGCACATCTCTCTCACTGTCTCCCTCTCTCCCCTTCTCTCTCCGTCACTCTCTCATTCTCTCTCCGTCACTCTCTGTCTCTCCCTCTTTCATTTCAACCTCATACTGTTTTCAGGACGTTGTTTTTCCAGCAAACTGGAATATGTGTGTAGGGCAATGCATTCGTCACACAGCTTTCCCCATTACCAGCAGAGTGGTAATGCTTCACCTTTAGATTTTGAGGAGGAGTACGGGATTTGTCAGAGGAGATGGGAAGGTGCTTTATTTCCAAAATGTGCTCACAATTAAGGCTTATGGAGAAGGGTGGCATAATCATCGCCCTATAAATGTCTCTATGTAGATTACATGCTTCTTGCCTGGCTAAGCCTGGTAAATTAGGAACTCCTATGCTAATGATTTTTATATTATTAGTAATTTGTTTATTAATTAAGATAACACTTGATTTTGGGACCTCAACCAAGTACTGTAAACACGATTATATGCTCTGCGGTGTGAGAGCTGTGCAAACGCTCCCAAAGTAGGGAAACGGGTGCCAGTGAATATCTAATAGTCCCAAGATAACTTCAATTCTCGATTAGCACCCTGCGCATGAGCATTATTGAGCAGTTAAAGCAACAACAACAACAACAAGATAAATTATAATCAAGGGCACAATTTTCTCACACATATTATCAGACGTCTAATAGTTATTCTAGTAAATAGACTACAGTGAAGCTGAACAGTGATGTTAAATATCTCAAGGGAAACTGTTCCATTCTGAACCTCTTACTACAGTTAAACAATGCTAACACCCATTCATTATTCACTAATCTTTAAAGTCAGTTGATAAAGAACATATGTAGAGTCTCTACCTTTCAAACAACTACTAATTACAGTATTACACTCCCTAGAGTCGATGTCCGCGCCCCCATGTTAAGCTAATTAGCACACTACCAAAAAAAACTTCAAAATCTGTCTGTTTAAGATAGAGATATCTGTTTGTTTTGCATGGGATGCGTCTCGATCAATGAATTCTGTCTGTTTAAGATACAGATATCTGTCTGTTCAAGATAGAGATATCTGTTTGTTTTGCATGGGATGCGTCTCGATCAACGACATCTGTCTGTTCAAGATAGAGATATCTGTCTGTTTAAGATAGAGATATCTGTTTGTTTTGCATGGGATGTTTCTCGATCAATGACATCTGTCTGTTTAAGATAGAGATATCTGTTTGTTTTGCATGGGATGCGTCTCGATCAACGACATCTGTCTGTTCAAGATAGAGATATCTGTCTGTTTAAGATAGAGATATCTGTTTGTTTTGCATGGGATGTTTCTCGATCAACGACATCTGTCTGTTTAAGATAGAGATATCTGTTTGTTTGCATGGGATGCGTCTCGATCAACAACATCTGCCAATGGTGGTGGCTGATCTACAGCGATGTTGGTCAGACGATGAGATATCCTGAAAACCAGTCTGTCTTTTCACTAAAACGTCTGTAGCTTCCGAACGGTTTGGCAAAACGAGTGTTACCACTCTACGGAAAGATCAGGAGCGCGATGGAGTTCACCGTTTTGCTCTATGACCCCCACAAAGCTTCATGGGACTCGTCTAAAGTATGTCCTGCCAATCTGCCAACTTCTCTTGAGCGTCCGAACAGTTTAGGCTACACATGTGAGCCCTCTATGGAAAGGTGAGACTCTCACCAAACATGTACATGTGCTCGCTGAAGGTAGCCCGGTACAAGTTGAAATAATGAATGGAAGTATGCAGAGCATTCGGAAAGTATTCAGACTTCATGACTTTTTCTACATTTTGTTACGTTACAGCCTTATTCTAAAAAGTATTAATAAATAATTTCCCCCCTCATCAATCTACACACAAAACCCCATAATGACAAAGCAAAAAAAGTTTTAAAGAAATATCACATTTACATAAGTTTTCAGACTCTCTACTCAATACTTTGTTGAAGCACATTTGGCAGTGATTACAGTCTTGGCTATGACTCTGCAAGCTTGGCACACCTGTATTTGGGGAGTTTCTACATTCTTCTCTGCAGATCCTCAGAAGCTCTGTCAGGTTGGATGGGGAGCATCACGGCACAGCTTTTCAGGTCTCTCCAGAGATGTTAGATCGGGTTCAAGTCTGGGCTCTTGCTGTGCCACTCAAGGAAATTCAGAGACTTGTCCAGAAGCCACTCCTGCGTTGTCTTGGCTGTGTGCTTAGGGTTGTTGTCCTGTTGGAAGGTGAACCTTCGCCACAGTCTGAGGTCATGAGCACTCTGGAGCAGGTTTTCATCAAGGATCTCTCTCTAATTTGCGCCAATCGTCTTTGCCTCGATCCTGACTAGTCACCCAGTCTCTGCCGCTGAAAACCATCCCCAGAGCATGATGCTGCCACTAACATGCTTCACTTTAGGAATGGTGCCAGTTTTCCTCCAGACGTGACACTTGATATTCAGGCCAAAGAGTTCAATATTGGTTTCATCAGACCAGAGAATCTTGTTTTTATAGTCAAGGTCTTTAGGTGCCGTTTGACAAACTCCAACCGGGCTGCCATGTGCCTTTTACTGAGTGGCTTCTGTCTGGCCAATCTACCATAAAGGCATGATTGGTGGAGTGCTGCAGAGATGGTTGTCCTTCTGGAAGGTTCTCCCATTTCCACAGACTAACTCTAGAGCTCTGTCAGAGTGACCATTGCGTTCTTGATCATCTCCCTAACTAAGGCCCTTCTCCCCTGATTGCTCAGTTTGGCCGGGTGGCCAGCTCTAGGAGGAGTCTTGGTGGTTCCAAACTTCTTCCATTTAAGAATGATGGAGGCCACAGTGTTCTTTGGGACCTTCAATAATTCTGAAATGTTTTGGTACCCTTCCCCAGATCTGTCTCAGAGCTCAACGGACAATTCCTTCAACCTCATGGCATGGTTTTTGCTCTGACGTGCACTGTCAACTGTCAACCTTATATAGACAGGTGTGTGACTTTCCAAATCATGTCCAATCTATTGAAGTTACCATAGGTGGAGTTCACTGATTTGTAGAAACATCTCAAGGATGATCAATGGAAACAGGATGCATCTGAGATCAATTTCGAGTCTCATGGCGATGGGTCTGAATACCTATGTAAATAATGTATTTCGTTTTTTTTTAACACATTTGCTAAACTTTATAAAAACCTGTTTTCACTTTGTCATTATGGGGTATTGTGTGTAGATTTCTGAAAACATTTAGTTAATTAATCAATTTCAGAATAAGGCTGTAAAGTAATGAAATGTGGAAAAAGTCAAGGGGTCTGAATACTTTCCAAGTGCCACATTTTTGTTGTTAAACATCTGTAAAAAATACAAAGACACTTTAAAACAAACTTCCTTTAGATTTGTTTTTTTTATTCTCTGTTTTTCCATAAATTAATCTATTATTCAAGGCATTTATATGGCCTAATAGCAGTAAGGGCATATTTTTTATTTTATACCTAAAGGGGTCCTAAAATTCTAAATCAAACTGCTAAATGATCCTTGGTATGACCATCGTACAGTTTTCCACAAGTGTTTACACACGTTTGCTGAACCACTGGGCCATTTTCCTGAAACTCTATGCATAAAACACAAAACCACAAACATAAAATGCTAAACTCTACAAATCTCTAGCAAAAGCAAACTGCATTCAAAACTGTTTCCAAAATGTTTTGTTGTTGTTGTATCAGAATGACGCGTCTTATGAATTGATCTGTCTATCAACCAACAACACATTGATGTGCTCAACACAAAACACTTCTATGAATATCAATTTTTCAGTGTTACACTGTAGCTATTTGTAAAATATGGTTACAGTAATGGATACCTACTCAAATGTACATTAAAAAAACACATACAAATGCAATACAGTAACAAAAACATTGTCATTTATTTCCAAAATGCAGTATTTTTGAACACTTGTATTTTTATGCAAGGCTTTCCATACCCAACAGGAGAAAACCAGGAAAAATATTCAGTAAGATAAAGGGTTTTCTGTACAAAAACTAAATATTAAAGTGGCTCAATCTTTCAAAACTCTAAACACAAAAAGATAAAAGCACATGCAAAATGTAAGAAAAAATACATCCGGCTGCATCCTTCCTCCTATTTTGGTCTGACCACAGCATCTACATCGCAAGCCAGGTTCTCCCTGGCTAAACAGCGGGGAAAGAATCTTCTGGAGTGACAGATCCAGCTGCCGAAAACCACCACATCAACTTCACCACATGTATCCTCCATTGCGTGCGAGGGGATGGCGGTCATACACCTTCCATCGCCATGCCGAAGAAAAAAAACTCTTCAATTGGTTTTAGGAATGGGGAATGTGATTGGAGGTATAGAACAATAAATTGTGGGTGATCGATGAAGCCCGGTGGAAACTCACGCTGTCCCAGATGACAACATATCTGGGCCGCTCTGGTCCACCCCTCTGCTCAGCTGGAATGACGAAGCCATGTAGTGTGTCCAGGAATGTGATGAGAAGGACGGTGTTGTAGGGACCAAGGTTGGCATGGCGATGGCTTTGCTGACCCACGGCTGCACACATGGTGATATTCCCTCCACGCTGTCCAGGAATACTTACTTGCACATATTCATAGCGCTGTTCTTTAACCCTCTCTGAGTTTCGCTCAAATGGTTTCATCCGGATTTGGTTGCTCTGTAATACACGTTCCAGTGTAGACAAGCCCACCTGGTGAATGTTATTGAATATTGTGTTGTCTGAAATTATGTGGTTCTGGATTTCTCCTAGTGTACTAGTATTGTTTGCCACCACCATGTTCACAAAATAGGTCTCCTGTTCTGGTGTGAACAGCCTGTGTCTTCCACCATGGCCTGGCCGTCTCTCAGTTCTGCAGAAGATCCACAAATATGATATGATTGGTTTCAGTAAGCTAAAATCATTTATTTTCATTCAATATGAAATGACATTACTGTAACATTGGCCAACAATCACCGAGTAACACAGGCCTACTGATATGTCGGACTGCAGCATACATACATAAAGAGTATAGTGTAGATGGTAGGTAACTTACCGGTTCTCATTTCTGAATGTAAGGATGATAGATGCAACCGTGTAGCGGCTCAGGTTGGGTTGAACTCTCTGCCAGCCTCCCTCATACTCAATCCATGGTTGAATACATGGTCAACCAATGTGGTCCTGATCTCATCTGAGACAACTGTCCTTCCTCGTCCTCCTCTTACTCTCACTCCTTCACCTCTGGCTCTTGCTTCACCATTGACTTCCACTTTCCTCCTCCAGAACAGGAGAGCTCATCTGTGGCCTTCTATAGCGGTAAAGCTCTGATTTCTAAACGAACAATTCAGCAACTAGTGTTGGAGTGGAGTGGGTGTTGCCAATTGGTGTATAGAGCTTGGCATCGCCTGACTGCAAAATACCAATATGGGATTGATCATTTTAGGTCCTTCAGAGTGTAAGTCACTGTTTCTCATCAAATTGTTTACACAGGGCACCTTTTCTTCACCAGGTGAGCCGTTTGGCAAATGTTGGGCAAGATTAAAGTATAACCACTTCTCCAAGCACCACTACACTACATGTGATATAACACAAAGTCATCAACATTCATAACATACCTGTACATGTGTGATGACAGTCTAGACTGTCTAAACTGTGGCGGAAGGAGAAAAAGACAAAACGTCATTTTGAAGATTAAATAATCACAGGATTACAGAGGAAGAAATGTTCTATGATTATTCCATTAAGAGTTCTGTCTTCAGATGAAACGGTTTGTGTGTTATTCAAGGTAACCATGCAGATTTACATACATTAACTTCTTCTATATCTCTCAAGGATATTTAAACGTTGTGATATGTGGGAGACAGGGGGATGAAACTCAAAATGTGACCTCTGCTCCGCAGACTCACTGAAAAAGCACACGCCTGTAGGAATACTCAAAGAGCAGCGGAGGAAAGGTTGAGAGGAAGAGGACAGAAAGCCAAGGGAAGGAAGAGAAATTACACTAAAAGCCTGTCAGGCACTGATTGATGCTCAGCTATATTTGAAGATCAGTGGCAGCCTCGTGGTGGCAGGGCCTGGAGGTCTGTGTGTCTGTGTCTGTGTGTGTGTGTGTGTGTGTGTGTGTGTGTGTGTGTGTGTGTGTGTGTGTGTGTGTGTGTGTGTGTGTGTGTGTGTGTGTGTGTGTGTGTGTGTGTGTGTGTGTGTGTGTGTGTGTGTGTGTGTGCATTTGTGCGTATCTTTGTGTGTGCACGTGCATGTCCATGTTTGCATTCAAGTGTGTGTGTCCAGAGGCTCTCTCTCCTTCTAGGGAGAGGAAAAGCTGTAGTCACTGGCAGGCTGGGGGGAAATAAGATCTGAGCAGAGAATAACATGCTCCATTTGCCCTGTGAGTGGAGTCTGGGTTTGAGCAGAGAAGAACACGATGATGTATCGAGCCGTTTGCCAGGCGGATGAGGCACGTGGTGGTGGCATTCGCTCTGCCTGTCAGCAAATTTTTCACACAGCAGGCGCGGTAGGGCCCTGTGTGTGTGTGTGTGCGTGTGCGTGTGTGTCTGAGCATTTGTGCGTATATGTGTGTGCGGGTGTTCATGGGAGCTGGGGGGGTCGGAGCTACCCGTTGCTGGCACAGCTGTTGCGTCACACGGAAGCATGAATCTGGGGCACTTTATCTGGTCATGGCGGACGTCGAAGCCTCTGCTTCCAACAAACAGCATTCCACACAGGGAGCAATTGGCAATAACAAGAGTCATGAGAATTGAAGGACAGCACGGATCGGATGGGGGTGCAGGGGAGGTGCATGTGACCGCTCCACTCTGTGGGCTTAACTTTGGTCTCCCTCATCAAAGGCAGAGCTGTGACCAGACAGTCCAAAACATGGAGATTCTCTACCTACACCATAGTGTTGTTGTTTTATCACTCCACCCTCTCCCTCCATTTCACAGTGTATTAAAGAACTCCTCCATTTCACAGTGTGTTAAAGAACTCCTCCATTTCACAGTGTGTTAAAGAACTCCTCCATTTCACAGTGTGTTAAAGAACTCCTCCATTTCACAGTGTGTTAAAGAACTCCTCCATTTCACAGTGTGTTAAAGAACTCCTCCATTTCACAGTGTGTTAAAGAACTCCTCCATTTCACAGTGTGTTAAAGAACTCCTCCATTTCACAGTGTGTTAAAGAACTCCTCCATTTCACAGTGTGTTAAAGAACTCCTCCATTTCACAGTGTTAAAGAACTCCTCCATTTCACAGTGTGTTAAAGAACTCCTCCATTTCACAGTGTATTAAAGAACTCCTCCATTTCACAGTGTGTTAAAGAACTCCTCCATTTCACAGTGTGTTAAAGAACTCCTCCATTTCACAGTGTATTAAAGAACTCCTCCATTTCACAGTGTATTAAAGAACTCCTCCATTTCACAGTGTCCATTTCACAGTGTTAAAGAACTCCTCCATTTCACAGTGTGTTAAAGAACTCCTCCATTTCACAGTGTTAAAGAACTCCTCCATTTCACAGTGTGTTAAAGAACTCCTCCATTTCACAGTGTATTAAAGAACTCCTCCATTTCACAGTGTGTTAAAGAACTCCTCCATTTCACAGTGTGTTAAAGAACTCCTCCATTTCACAGTGTGTTAAAGAACTCCTCCATTTCACAGTGTGTTAAAGAACTCCTCCATTTCACAGTGTATTAAAGAACTCCTCCATTTCACAGTGTGTTAAAGAACTCCATTTCACACTGTATTAAAGAACTCCATTTCATTTCACTGTATTAAAGAACTCCTCCATTTCACAGTGTGTTAAAGAACTCCTCCATTTCACAGTGTGTTAAATAACTCCTCCATTTCACAGTGTGTTAAAGAACTCCTCCATTTCACAGTGTATTAAAGAACTCCTCCATTTCACAGTGTGTTAAAGAACTCCTCCATTTCACAGTGTGTTAAAGAACTCCTCCATTTCACAGTGTGTTAAAGAACTCCTCCATTTCACAGTGTGTTAAAGAACTCCTCCATTTCACAGTGTGTTAAAGAACTCCTCCATTTCACAGTGTGTTAAAGAACTCCTCCATTTCACAGTGTGTTAAAGAACTCCTCCATTTCACAGTGTGTTAAAGAACTCCTCCATTTCACAGTGTGTTAAAGAACTCCTCCATTTCACAGTGTGTTAAAGAACTCCTCCATTTCACAGTGTGTTAAAGAACTCCTCAATTTCACAGTGTGTTAAAGTAACTCTCCATTTCACAGTGTGTTAAAGAACTCCTCCATTTCACAGTGTATTAAAGAACTCCTCCATTTCACAGTGTGTTGAAGAACTCCTCAATTTCACAGTGTGTTAAAGAACTCCTCCATTTCACAGTGTGTTGAAGAACTCCTCAATTTCACAGTGTGTTAAAGAACTCCTCCATTTCACAGTGTGTTAAAGAACAACTCCATTTCAGTGTGTTAAAAAACTACATTAATCATAATAATGGCTGAAATGGAGAAAATGGGTTTGATGTACAGTGCCTTCGGAGCGTATTCAAACCCCTTGACATTTTCCACATTTTGTTACATTACAGCCGTATTCTAAAATGAATTGAATATTTAGCAATCGACACACAATACCCCATAATGGCAAAGCGAAAAAAATGTTTTCTCAATTTTAGCAAATTTATATAAAACATTTGATTTAAATATCTTATTTACAGAAGTATTCAGACCTTTTACTATGAGACTCGAAATTGAGCTCAGGTGCATCCTGTTTCCATTGATCATCCTTGAGATGTTTGTACAACTTGATTGGAGTCCACCTGTGGTAAATTCAATTGATTGGACATGATTTGGAAAGGTACACACATGTCTATATCAGGTCCCGCAGTTGACAGTGCATGTCAGAGCAAAAATCATGCCACAAGGTCGAAGGAATTGTCCATAGAGCTCTGAGACAGGATTATGTCGAGGCACAGATCTGGGGAAGGGTACCAAAACATTTCTGCAGCATTGAAGGTCCCCAAGAAGACAGTAACCTCCATAATTCGTAAATGGAAGAAGTTTGGAACCACCAAGACTCTTCCTAGAGCTGACCGCCCGGCCAAACTGAGCAATCGGGGGAGGAGGGCCTTGGTCCTGGAGGTGATCAAGAACCCGATGGTCACACTGACAGAGCTCCAGAGTTCCTCTGTGGAGATTGGAGAATGACAGAATGACAACCCCCTCTGCAGCACTCCACCAATCAGGTCTTTATGGTAGAGTGGCCAAACAGAAGCGACTTCTCAGTGAAAGACACATGACAGCACGCTTGGAGTTTGCCAAAAGGCACCTAAAGACTCTCAGACCATGAGAAACAAGATTCTCTGGTCTGATGAAACCAAACTTGAACTCTTTGGTCTGAACGCTATGCGTCACATCTGAAGGAAACCTGGTACCATCCCTATGGCGAAGCATGTTGGTGGCAGAACCATGCTGTGGGGATGCTTTTCAGTGGCAGGGACTAGTCAGGATTGAGGCAAAGATGAATGGAGCAAAACACAGAGAGATCCTTGATGAAAACCTGTTTCAGAGTGCTCAAGACCTCAGACTGGGGAAAAGGTTCACCTTACAACAGGACTACAACCCTAAGCGCTCAGCCAAGACAACGCAGGATTGGCTTCGGGAAAAGTCTCTGAAAGCCCGGATTTGAACCCGATCGAACATCTCTGGAGAGACCTTAAAACAATGTAGCTGTGCAGCAACGCTCCCCATCCAACATGACAGAGCTTGAGAGGATCTGTAGATAAGAATGGGAGAAACTCCCCAAAAACAGGTGTGCCAAGCTTGTAGCGTCATACCCAAGATGACTTGAGGCTGTAATCGCTGCCAAAGGTGCTCAACAAAGTACTTAGTAAAGGGTCTGAATTATTATTTAAATGTGATATTTCATTTTTTTTTACATTTGAAAAAATGTAAAAAAAAATGTTTTTGCTTTGTCATTATGGAGTATTGTATGTAGATTGATGAGGGGGAACAAACTATTTAATACATTTTAGAACAAGGCTGTAACGTAGCAGAATATAGAAAAAGTCCAGGGGAGTCTGAATACTCACTGAATGTACTGTATTTGTTACCATTCCATTAATTCCACTCCAGTCATTAGAATGAGCCTGTTCTCCACAATTAAGGTGCCGCCATCCTCTTGTGCAGTATACGTATATATTTTACAGTTGGTCAACTTCGAGTGAGAAAAAAGTAACACAGAAACAGATGATGAAGTGAAGCTACAGCAGCTCTCTCTTAAGAACACAGGGTTTCTGTTAGAGACAGAGCCTGGTATCATTACTTAGCATCACATATTGGCAGCATACAGCCCAGCTTGCAGGCATGGACATAAATGCTTTCACACACACATATACACACCCACACACACACTCCAGTGCTCTAGACATCTTTGCCGCTCTCACCGAGGGAAATGGGCAGGGGAAGCACTTTGATGTTGGAACATGAAGGTCGGAGTGAACAGTCTGTGCAGCACTGAATTCCATCCCCCACAACACTTCCTTCTACTCCGCTAGTGGCTTTAGTTTGCGATTCCATCTTCAAAACTAAACGGAAAATGAATCCAGCAGAAAGATACATGAATATGGAAGAGTTGGGGGAATGGATAAATGCCATGTTTAGAGCTGCAGACACCGCATTGCCTGAAGAAGACTGCAGTCACCGCATTGCCTTAAAATGTCTGTGCTGCATTTGAAGATTTCCCTCATCCATTTAGTGCTCTTTTGTTCTTAGAACCAGGGGAAAAGGCTTTAATAACCAGCACATACACTAATCTCAAATATCATGTCTTATTCCACGCAAATGGGAGGAAACGTCTCGCTCACTCACTCAGCCAAGTCAATTAATTTGTCAAAATGATGGTGGGGGTGAGGGAGGTTGGTCAGACAGAGGAGAGGCAGTGTAATATCAAGAAGCAGGATTATTCACAAATCCCATATTACACTGCCTCCAGAGGATTTTTAAGAGCTCCATATCTCAGTGTGATGGCTGCTAAAAGTTCTCTCCCACACTTACAACTCAGCAACCAGCACACTCTCTCTCTCTCTCTCTCTCTCTCTCTCTCTCTCTCTCTCTCTCTCTCTCTCTCTCTCTCTCTCTCTCTCTCTCTCTCTCTCTCTCGCTCACACACACATCACATTCTCCCTACTTTTCTGGGAGAAGGACAATAAAAAGGCCCTCCGCTCTTCTCGACCCCTGACCCTTGATCCCTGGAGGTCTCCTGCTGCCCGTGATGGAGGAGGCATAGGAGGAGGGGGGTAGGGGGCCTGAGAAACACTTATCTTCAGAGCACTCTGGATCTCCATCATGGGTAATCTCCCCCTCTAGTGTTTATAACCCTCTCCTCCTCTCCCCCTCTCCTCCTCTCCTCCTCTCCTCCTCTCCTCTGCACTAAGACACGTCTAAAAACACTCTGAGGCAGCCTGTGGATGGGGACATATTCCCAAAGTCAGTCTTTACTGTATAAACCTCTGGTACCTTTACACTGAACAAGATAGGAAAGTTCATGTCGACATCAGGTGCAAATGTGTGTTTTTTATCTTGTTTTTTACACTCTCTCCAAATTAACCTGGGGCTGTCTCTCCATCCAATGCATAAGAGACATGGAGGTAGGGAAGAAGGGAAGGAGGAAAATAGAAACAAACCAATAATCTTCTACTTTGCCTCCTGAAATGAGAGCCATTCGGGTTCTCAAGTAGACATGTCATTTTGTAGGAGCCACTAAAACCCCACTGGTGCCCAGGGAGAGCACACATCGCGGGCCGCTTATTTCAAAGAACTTTTCCAATCGGTTACACAATGGAGGCTCTCGTTTTATGCTGTTACATCATAAAAGTGTTCCTTTGTTACATGTCCATCTTTAAAAGGTCTTAATTCCTTCTCCTTTCAGCCCGGTCTATGGCAAATTCCACAGAGACATCCCATTCGCTGCAAGGGCTGGAGTGACCCAATCAGAAACCAGCATGCGAGGCTTTGAGCCTTTCTTCTGCTGCCACTCTCCTGAGAACATTAAATCGTACTTTCATCCCCCTCACCATAGGGGGAAGCCCCATTAATGATGACAGAGAAAGAGAAATTCCAACACTCGGTCCTGTGACACCATTCTGCTGTCAAGCAGGCGTCTCAGTGGACAGAGAATCAAGCATGGCTTCCTGCAGGTGGAGTGGCCATGAAGGTCATGGCACAGCCCAGAGAGGAGAGAGAGAGAGGGAGCAGAGAGAGAAAGAGGGAGAGAGGGGGTAGACCTTCAGAGGAAACACCGCTTTCCCACAGCAAATTAAGACATCTGCGGAAAAATAAAGGGGGGTTTGTGCACTTTCGTTTAATTTCGCTATATTCATTTATTTATTCGACCACTGGATTCTTGTATTTTGGAGAAAGACCATTTGTTTCTTCTCTCCCTCTCTGTTCTCTGAGCGGCCCAGTCCACATGGCGTGTCCTTGTCTTTAGGTTAGTGTCATGAGAGAGAGCACCAGTAATGTGTGTCTGATAGTATGATACTGAACACTGGACTCTCTTGCTCAGTTCCTTGCGTGACACTGTTTTGTTCTATATTTTCTGTCACGTTCTCGAGAGCATTTAAAAAAAACTCCTAACAGCTTTTTGCCGTGAGGCTTGCCGTCCCTCCCCCTTCTCTTAGGTGGGGTTGGGGGGTTGATTAATCAGTGTGAAACCCCCGCTGCTCAGACCCCCAGTTGCCAGGGCCAGCCCTCTCCATGCTGGACTCCTCAATGAGAACATTGTACTGATATAAAACAAATGACAATCAATGGCCAAATAGTCACCCAGCTCGCCATCCATTCAGCGTATTCGTTCTGTTATAAAATGCTAGAACAAATCGATGAGTATTTCCTGCATATGCGTTTGCCCCCTAATGTTATATCTAACACCCAGTGATAAATGTCTGGCTAATGTAAGCTGCGCACCACCACAATCACTCGACTGAGCAGCTTCGAGACTGATGCACTGTGTACATAGTCATTCAACACTGGTCACTTTAATAATGTTTACATACTGTTTTACCACACTTCATATGTATACAGTGGGGAGAACAAGTATTTGATACACTGCCAATTTTGCAGTGTAATGATCATGAGGAAGGTGAGGGATCAGCCCAGAACTACACGGCAGGACCTGGTCAATGACCTGAAGAGAGCTGGAACCACAGTCTCAAAGAAAACCATTAGTAATACACTACGCCGTCATGGATTAAAATCCTGCAGCGCACGCAAGGTCCCCCTGCTCATGCCAGCGCATGTCCAGGCCCGTCTGAAGTTTGCCAGTGACGATCTGGATGATCCAGAGGAGGAATGGGAGAAGGTCATGTGGTCTGATGAGACAAAAATAGAGCTTTTTGGTCTAAACTCCACTCGCCGTGTTTGGAGGAAGAAGAAGGATGAGTACAATTCCAAGAACACCATCCCAACCGTGAAGCATGGAGGTGGAAACATCATTCTTTGGGGATGCTTTTCTGCAAAGGGGACAGGACGACTGCACCGTATTGAGGGGAGAATGGATGGGGCCATGTATCGCGAGATCTGGTCAGGGCAACTAAGGAGTGGTTCCGTAAGAAGCATCTCAAGGTCCTGGAGTGGTCTAGCCACTCTCCAGACCTGAACCCAATATAACATCTTTGGAGGGAGCTGAAAGTTCGTACTGCCTAGCGACAGCCCCAAAACCTGAAGGATCTGGAGAAGGTCTGTATGGAGGAGTGGGCCAAAATCCCTGCTGCGGTGTGTGCAAACCTGGTCAAGAACTACAGGAAACGTATGATCTCTGTAATTGCAAACAAAGGTTTATGTACCAAATATTAAGTTCTGCTTTTCTGATGTATCAAATACTTATGTCATGCAATAAAATGCAAATGAATTACTTAAAAATCATACAATGTGATTTTCTGGATTTTTGTTTTAGAAGAGCGTCTGCTAAATGACTTAAATGTAAATGTAATTCCGTCTCTCACAGTTGAAGTGTACCTATGATAAAAATTACAGACCTCTACATGCTTTGTAAATAGGAAAACCTGCCAAATCGGCAGTGTATTAAATACTTGTTCTCCCCACGGTATGTATTCTAGTCCAGGCTCATCCTATATGGCTACTGCTGTGCACACCTTTATTCATATACTATCCATACTGTCTGTACACATGTTCCGGACTCTGACATTGCTCATCCTGATATTTCTTAATTGATTTATTTTAACTTTTTGGATTATGTGTGTATTATTGTGTATTGCCAGGTAATATTACAGCACTGTTGGAGCTAGAAACACAAGCATTTCACTGCACCTACGCTAACATCTGCAAGTCCACGATCATCTCCATTGTTTTGTTGATGTTGAGTGAGAGGTTATTTTCCTGGCACCACACTCCCAGAGCTCTCACCTCCTCCCTGTAGGCTGTCTCGTCCCTGTTGGTAATCAAGCCTACTACTGTTGTGTCATCTGCAAACTTGATGATTGAGTTGGAGGCGTGCTTGGCCACGCAGTTATGGGTGAACAGGGAGTACAGGAGGGGGCTGAGCATGCACCTTTGTGGGGCCCCAGTATTGAGGATCAGCAAAGTGGAGATGTTGTTTCTTACCTTTTACCACCTGGGGGCAGCCCATCAGGTAGTCCAGGACCCAGTTGCACAGGGCGGGGTTCAGACCCAGGGCCTCAAGCTTAATGATGAGCTTGGAGGGTACTATGCTGTTGAATGCTGAGCTATAGTCAATAAACAGAATTCTTACATAGGTATTCCTGTTGTCCAGATGGGATGTGTGCAGTATAATTGTCTATGGATCTATTGGAGCGGTAAGCAAATTGGAGTTGGTCAAGAGTGACAGGTAAGGTAGAGGTGATATGATCCTTGACTAATCTCTCAAAGCATGTCATGATGACAGAAATTATGTCAGAAATAGTCATTTAGTTCAATTTCCTTTGCTTTCTTTGGTACAGGAACAATGGTGGCCATCTTGAAGCATATGGGGACAACAGACTGGGATAGGGAGAGATTGAAAATCGACGTAAACACACCAGCCAGCTGGTCTGCGCATTCTCTGAGGACGCGGCTAGGGATGCCTTCGGTGGCACTGTGTTATCCTTAAAGCGGGTGAAAAAGATAATTAGCTTGTCCGGAAGCAAGACATCGGTGTCCACGACATGGCTGGTTTTCCTTTAGTAGTCCGTCTCGTGTCTGAGCCATTGAATTGCGACTCCACTTTGTCTCTTTACTGACGTTTTAGCTGTTTGATTGTCTTGCGGAGTGAATAACTACAATGTTTGTACTCTGCCATATTCCCAGTCACCTTGCCATTGTTAAATGTGGTGGTTTGCACTTTCAGTTTTGCACGAATGCTGCCATCTCTCCACAGCATGTATAGTTTTTCCTTCATTAAAATATATCATGAATCATCATCACGCTGCATTTTGGTTCGATCCTTGTTCTACCTCTTTGTCAGAGGAGGAGATAGAAGAGAGCCGTTACAGAATCACCCACCACACCCGGACCGAGTGGCGTGGTAACAGGCAACAGTGACAGCAGAAGCAGCGAAAACAGGAACGGACATGGGAGGATGAATTGTTCGGAGAAGGACCCTGGGATCAGACTGGAGAATATCGCCGCCCCAAAGAAGAACTGGAGGCGGCGAGAGCTGAGAGGCGCTGGTATGAGGAGAAGCAACAGCAGCAACAGGAGCAACAATATCGGGACTACACTACTTGGGAGGAAATAGACAGGTGTGCGGTCGACCCAGGGAGAGTACCGGAGCCCGCCTGGGATTCGCTGGAGCAGTGCGAAGAGGGTTATAGGAGAATGGAGTTGGAGAGACAAGCACGACGGCGCAGAAGAAAGCCTGTGAGTCAGTCCCAAAAATGTATTTGGGGGGCTCAGGGAGAGTGTGGCAGAGTCAGGAGTCAGACCTGACCCAACTCTCCCTGTTTATCGTGAGGAGCCAAGGAGGAGACCAGAACCAGAGCCGGTGTTAGAGGTGAGCGAAGCAGAGGCTGTGAAGGAGTTAATGGGGAAAGTGGAGGAGAGAGTAATGAGGGAGTTGCTAGTATGGTGCTTTAGGTACGATATTCGTCCGACGGAGCGTGTCGGGATTTGATGGCACCTGGGTCAGCGCTCCATACTCGTCCTGAGGTGCGTGTTAGTCGGCTGGTGAAAATTGTGCCAGCCTCACGCACTAGGCCTCCTGTGTACCTACCTAGCCTTGCACGTCCTGTGCCAGCCCTGCTCTCAGGCTCTCCAGTACACCTTCACGGTCCGGTCCATCCTGTGCCACCTTTACACACCAGTCCTCCGGTGGCAGCTCCCCGCACCAGGCTTCCTGTGCGTGTCCTCGGTCCAGTACCACCAGTTCCAGCACCACGCACCAGGCCTACAGTGCGCCTCGCCTCTTCAGCGCTGCCGGAGTCTCCCGCCTGTTTAGCTCAGCCAGAGCCTTCCTTCTCTCCAGCGGTGCCGGAGTCTCCTGCCTGTTCAGCGCAGCCTGAGCTGCCAGTCTGCATCGAGCAGCCTGAGCTGTCAGACTGCATGGAGCAGCCAGAGATGCCAGGTTGCATGGAGCAGCCAGAGATACCAGTCTGCATGGAGCAGCCAGTCTGCATAGAGCAGCCAGAGCTGCCAGGTTGCATGGAGCAGCCAGAGCTGCCAGTCTGCATAGAGCTGCCAGTCTGCATAGAGCAGCCAGAGCTGGCAGTCTGCATAGAGCAGCCAGAGCTGCCAGTCTGCATGGAGCAGCCAGAGCAGCTAGATCCGCCAGTCAGCCAGACTCTTCCAGATCCGCCAGTCAGCCAGACTCTTCCAGATCTGCCAGTCAGCCAGACTCTTCCAGATCTGCCAGTCAGCCAGACTTTTCCAGATCTGCCAGTCAACCAGACTCTTCCAGATCTGCCAGCCAGCCAGGATCTGCAAGAGCCAACTACCTGCCCGAGCTTCCTCTCAGTACTGAGCTTCCTCTCAGTGCTGAGTTTCCTCTCTGTGCCGAGCTTCCTCTCAGTGCTGGGCTTTCCCTCAGTGCTGGGCTTCCCCTCAGTGCTGGGCTTCCCCTCAGTGCTGGGCTTCCCCTCAGTACTGAGCTGCCCCTCAGTCCTGAGCTTCCCCTCAGTCCCGAGCTACCCCTCAGTCCCGAGCTACCGCTCAGTCCCGAGCTGCCTCAGTCCAGTGCGGTTCTGGGTGAGGACTATTAGGCCATGGTCGGCGGCGAGGGTGGATTATCCCAGGACGCGAGGGGGGAACTATGACATTAACCTATTACTCCAACCCCCTACTTTTTCGAACATTCTGTTAAAAATCGCGCAACATTTCAGCGCCCTGCTGCTCATGCCAGGAATATGGTATAAGCATATGATTAGTATGTGTGGATAGAAAACACTCAGACGTTTATAAAACTGGTTAACCTGTTACTCCTACCCCCTACTTTTTCGAACATTCTGTTAAAAATCGCGCAACATTTCAGCGCCCTGCTGCTCATGCCAGGAATATAGTATATGCATATGATTAGTATGCGTGGATAGAAAACACTCAGACGTTTATAAAACTGGTTAAATCACGGCTGTGACTATAAAAGAATGTGCGTTTCATCGAAAAGCGCAGGAAAATCTGATCACTGAAAATGGAAATATATATCCATCCGCCACTTCAACCCATTGATGAAGGCGAACCACAATAAATGGGCTGAGGTTGCAATACCTACAGCTTCCACACGATGTCAACAGTCTTGTCATTTGCCTAGGCTTTGTTTCTTGGTCAAACGCAGAAGAGACAAGCCATTTGTTCAGGTTTCCGACCGGATATTTTGGTTGAGATTACCCGGACATTATTTCCAGACGGACAGCTAAAGAATATACATCGCCTCGTGATCAATTTGATTGCTTATTAACGTGTACTAATACCTAAAGTTGCATTACAAAAGTATTTCGAAGTGTTTTGTGAAAGTTTATCGTCAACTTTTTTAATGACGTTACGTTATAAGACGCAATTTTTTTTCGTTTATCACACATTTACATTACATTTACATTTAAGTCATTTAGCAGACGCTCTTATCCAGAGCGACTTACAAATTGGTGCATTCACCTTATGACATCCAGTAGAACAGTCACTTTACAATAGTGCATCTAAATCTTAAAGGGGGGGGGTGAGAAGGATTACTTATCCTATCCTAGGTATTCCTTAAAGAGGTGGGGTTTCAGGTGTCTCCGGAAGGTGGTGATTGACTCCGCTGTCCTGGCGTCGTGAGGGAGTTTGTTCCACCATTGGGGGGCCAGAGCAGCGAACAGTTTTGACTGGGCTGAGCGGGAACTGTACTTCCTCAGTGGTAGGGAGGCGAGCAGGCCAGAGGTGGATGAACGCAGTGCCCTTGTTTGGGTGTAGGGCCTGATCAGAGCCTGGAGGTACTGAGGTGCCGTTCCCCTCACAGCTCCGTAGGCAAGCACTATGGTCTTGTAGCGGATGCGAGCTTCAACTGGAAGCCAGTGGAGAGAGCGGAGGAGCGGGGTGACGTGAGAGAACTTGGGAAGGTTGAACACCAGACGGGCTGCAGCGTTCTGGATGAGTTGTAGGGGTTTAATGGCACAGGCAGGGAGCCCAGCCAACAGCGAGTTGCAGTAATCCAGACGGGAGATGACAAGTGCCTGGATTAGGACCTGCGCCACTTCCTGTGTGAGGCAGGGTCGTACTCTGCGGATGTTGTAGAGCATGAACCTACAGGAACGGGCCACCGCCTTGATGTTAGTTGAGAACGACAGGGTGTTGTCCAGGATCACGCTAAGGTTCTTAGCGCTCTGGGAGGAGGACACAATGGAGTTGTCAACCGTGATGGCGAGATCATGGAACGGGCAGTCCTTCCCGGGAGGAAGAGCAGCTCCGTCTTGCCGAGGTTCAGCTTGAGGTGGTGATCCGTCATCCACACTGATATGTCTGCCAGACATGCAGAGATGCGATTCGCCACCTGGTCATCAGAAGGGGGAAAGGAGAAGATTAATTGTGTGTCGTCTGCATAGCAATGATAGGAGAGACGATGTGAGGTTATGACAGAGCCAAGTGACTTGGTGTATAGCGAGAATAGGAGAGGGCCTAGAACAGAGCCCTGGGGGACACCAGTGGTGAGAGCGCGTGGTGAGGAGACAGATTCTCGCCACGCCACCTGGTAGGAGCGACCTGTCAGGTAGGACGCAATCCAAGCGTGGGCCGCGCCGGAGATGCCCAACTCGGAGAGGGTGGAGAGGAGGATCTGATGGTTCACAGTATCGAAGGCAGCCGATAGGTCTAGAAGGATGAGAGCAGAGGAGAGAGAGTTAGCTTTAGCGGTGCGGAGCGCCTCCGTGATACAGAGAAGAGCAGTCTCAGTTGAATGACTAGTCTTGAAACCTGACTGATTTGGATCAAGAAGGTCATTCAGAGAGAGATAGCGGGAGAGCTGGCCAAGGACGGGAGAGAAAAGAAAGAAGGGATACTGGTCTGTAGTTGTTGACATCGGAGGGATCGAGTGTAGGTTTTTTCAGAAGGGGTGCAACTCTCGCTCTCTTGAAGACGGAAGGGACGTAGCCAGCGGTCAGGGATGAGTTGATGAGCGAGGTGAGGTAAGGGAGAAGGTCTCCGGAAATGGTCTGGAGAAGAGAGGAGGGGATAGGGTCAAGCGGGCAGGTTGTTGGGCGGCCGGCCGTCACAAGACGCGAGATTTCATCTGGAGAGAGAGGGGAGAAAGAGGTCAGAGCACAGGGTAGGGCAGTGTGAGCAGAACCAGCGGTGCCGTTTGACTTAGCAAACGAGGATCGGATGTCGTCGACCTTCTTTTCAAAATGGTTGATGAAGTCATCTGCAGAGAGGGAGGAGGGGGGGGGGGAGGAGGATTCAGGAGGGAGGAGAAGGTGGCAAAGAGCTTCCTAGGGTTAGAGGCAGATGCTTGGAATTTAGAGTGGTAGAAAATGGCTATAGCAGCAGAGACAGAGGAGGAAAATGTAGAGAGGAGGGAGTGAAAGGATGCCAGGTCCGCAGGGAGGCGAGTTTTCCTCCATTTCCGCTCGGCTGCCCGGAGCCCTGTTCTGTGAGCTCGCAATGAGTCGTCGAGCCACGGGGCGGGAGGGGAGGACCGAGCCGGCCTGGAGGATAGGGGACATAGAGAGTCAAAGGATGCAGAAAGGGAGGAGAGGAGGGTTGAGGAGGCAGAATCAGGAGATAGGTTGGAGAAGGTTTGAGCATAGGGAAGAGATGATAGGATGGAAGAGGAGAGAGTAGCGGGGGAGAGAGAGCGAAGGTTGGGACGGCGCGATACCATCCGAGTAGGGGCAGTGTGGGAGGTGTTAGATGAGAGCGAGAGGGAAAAGGATACAAGGTAGTGGTCGGAGACTTGGAGGGGAGTTGCAATGAGGTTAGTGGAAGAACAGCATCTAGTAAAGATGAGGTCGAGCGTATTGCCTGCCTTGTGAGTAGGGGGAAGGTGAGAGGGTGAGGTCAAAAGAGGAGAGGAGTGGAAAGAAGGAGGCAGAGAGGAATGAGTCAAAGGTAGACGTGGGGAGGTTAAAGTCGCCCAGCACTGTGAGAGGTGAGCCGTCCTCAGGAAAGGAGCTTATCAAGGTATCAAGCTCATTGATGAACTCTCCGAGGAACCTGGAGGGCGATAAATGATAAGGATGTTAAGCTTGAAAGGCCTGGTAACTGTGACAGCATGGAATTCAAAGGAGGCGATAGACAGATGGGTAAGGGGAGAAAGAGAGAATGACCACTTGGGAGAGATGAGGATCCCGGTGCCACCACCCCGCTGACCAGAAGCTCTCGGGGTGTGCGAGAACACGTGGGCGGACGAAGAGAGAGCAGTAGGAGTAGCAGTGTTGTCTGTGGTGATCCATGTTTCCGCCAGTGCCAAGAAGTCGAGGGACTGGAGGGAGGCATAGGCTGAGATGAACTCTGCCTTGTTGGCCGCAGATCGGCAGTTCCAGAGGCTACCGGAGACCTGGAACTCCACGTGGGTCGTGCGCTGGGACCACCAGATTAGGGTGGCCGCGGCCACGCGGTGTGGAGCGTTTGTATGGTCTGTGCAGAGAGGAGAGAACAGGGATAGACAGACACATAGTTGACAGGCTACAGAAGAGGCTACGCTAATGCAAAGGAGATTGGAATGACAAGTGGACTACACGTCTCGAATGTTCAGAAAGGTAAGCTTACGTAGCAAAATCTTATTGACTAAAATGATTAAAATGATACAGTACTGCTGAAGTAGGCTAGCTGGCAGTGGCTGCGTTGTTGACACTACACTAATCAAGTCGTTCCGTTGAGTGTAATAGTTTCTGCAGTGCTGCTATTCGGGGCTAGCTGGCTAGCTAGCAGTGTTGTTTACGTTACGTTGCGTTAAAAGAACGACAATAGCTGGCTAGCTAACCTAGAAAATCGCTCTAGACTACACAATTATCTTTGATACAAAGACGGCTATGCAGCTAGCTATGTAGCTAGCTACGATCAAACAAATCAAACCGTTGTACTGTAATGAAATTAAATGAAAATGTGATACTACCTGTGAATGCGACCGGGTTGTTGAGTTCTATTCAGTAGACGTTGGCTAGCTGTTAGCTGTTAGCTGTTAGCTGTTGGCTAGCTAGCAGAGTCTCCTACGTTAAGGACGACAAATAGCTGGCTAGCTAACCTCGGTAAATTAAGATAATCACTCTAAGACTACACACTCTAAACTACACAATTATCTTGGATACGAAGACAGCAAAGACAGCTATGTAGCTAGCTAACACTACACTAATCAAGTCGTTCAGTTGAGTGTAATAGTTACTACAGTGCTGCTAATCGGTGGGCGTTTGCTAGCTGGCTAGCTGCTGGGCAAATAGCAGTGAAGACTACGTTAGGACGACGAAATACGATAATTATGCAATTATCTTTGATACAAAGACGGCTATGTAGCTAGCTAAGAAGAAATTGCTAAGATTAGACAAATCAAACCGTTGTACTATAATGAAATGTAATGAAATGTACACAGTCTTCATAGATCGATATCTAGGCTATATATGGACCGATTTAATCGAAAAAAAAAAGACCCAATAGTTATTATGGGACATCTAGGAGTGCCAACAAAGAAGATGGTCAAAGGTAATGAATGTTTTATATTTTATTTGTGCGGTTTGTGTAGCGACGACTATGCTAATTATTTTGTTTACGTCCCCTGCGGGTCTTTTGGGGTGTTACATGCTATCAGATAATAGCTTCTCATGCTTTCGCTGAGAAGCATTTTAAAAATCTGACTTGTTGCCTGGATTCACAACGAGTGTAGCTTTAATTCAATACCCTGCATGTGTATTTTAATGAACGTTTGAGTTTTAACTAGTACTATTATCATTTAGCATAGCGCATTTGCATTTCCAGATGTCTAGATGGGACGCCTGCGTGTCAGGTAGGAGCAAGAGGTTAAATCACGGCTGTGACTATAACAGAACGTGCGTTTCATCGAAAAGCGCAGGAAAATCTGATCACTGAAAATGCGAAAATATATCCATGCGCCACTAGAACCCATTGTTGAATGTGAACCACATTAAATGGGGCCGAGGTTGCAATACCTACAGCTTCCACACGATGTCAACAGTCTTGTCATTTGCCTACAATTTGTTTCTTGGTCAAACGGACACGAGGCAGCGCTTTTCTTCCGGTCTCCGACCGGATATTTTGGTTGAGTTTTACCCGGACATTATTTCCAGACGTACAGCTATAGAATATACATTGCCTCGTGATCAATTTGATCGATTATTAACGTATACTAATACCTAAAGTTGCATTACAAAAGTATTTCGAAGTGTTTTGTGAAAGTTTATCGTCACTTTTTTAATTAAAAAAAATGACGTTACGTTATAAAACGCTATTTTTTTCCTTGATCACACAGTCTTCATGGATCGATATCTAGGCTATATATGGACCGAATTAATAAAAAAAAATACCCAATAGTGATGTTTATGGGACATCTAGGAGTGCCAACAAAGAAGATGGTCAAAGGTAATGAATGTTTTATATTTTATTTGTACGTTTTGTGTAGCGCCGACTATGCTAATTATTTTGTTTACGTCCCCTGCGGGTCTTTTGGGGTGTTACATGCTATCAGATAATAGCTTCTCATGCTTTCGCCGAAAAGCATTTTAAAAATCTGACTTGTTACCTGGATTCACAACGAGTGTAGCTTTAATTCAGTACCCTGCATGTGTATTTTAATGAACGTTTGAGTGTTAACGAGTGCTATTAGCATTTAGGGTAGTGCATTTGCATTTCCAGATGTCTAGATGGGACGCCTGCGTGTCGGGGAGGAGTAAGTGGTTAATGGAGTGGGGTCCACGTCCCGAGCCGGAGCCGCCACCATGGACAGACACCCACCCAGACCCTCCCTATGGTTTTGAGGTGCGTCCGGGAGTCCGCACCTTAGGGGGGGGGGTTCTGTCACGCCTTGGTCTTAGTATTTTGTGTTTTCTTTATTTATTTGGTCAGGCCAGGGTGTGACATGAGTTATTGTGGTGTGTTTTTTGTCTTGGGGTTTTGTGGGGTGTCTAATTAGTCTATGGCTGCCTGAGGCGGTTCTCAATCAGAGTCAGGTGATTATCGTTGTCTCTGATTGGGAGCCCTATTTAGGCAGCCATATTCTGTGAGTGTTTTCGTGGGTGATTGTTCCTGTCTTTGTGTTTGCACCAGATAGGGCTGTTTCGGTTTTCATTATTTCATTTAATTATTTTTGTAGTTTCTGCATGTATAGTTTTTCCTTCATTAAAATATATCATGAATCATCATCACGCTGCATTTTGGTCCGATCCTTGTTCTACCTCTTCGTCAGAGGAGGAGATAGAAGAGAGCCGTTACATGTGGGTACAACATCTACTATACACTTCCTGATAAACTCAGTCACCGTATCAGTATAGTCATCGATATTATTCCTTGAAGCTACCCAGAAAATATCCCTGTCCGCGTGATCACAACAATCTTGAAGCTTGCATTCCGATTGGTCAGACCGGTGTTGAATAATCCTTAGCACGGGTACATCCTGTTTGAGTTTCTGTCTACAGGAAGCGAGGAGCAAAATGAAATCCTGGTCAGATTTGTCAAAAGGAGAGTAGGGGAGTGGGAGTGCCTTGTAGGCAAGTTGGAGCAAGTTGGAGTAATAGTGGTTGAATGTTTTAGCAGCACGAGTACGAGAGTCGCTATATTGATAGAAATTCAGCAGCCTTGTCCTCAAATGTTCTTTCTTACAATCCCCAGCTACAATAAATACAACCTCGGGATATGTGGTTTCCAGTTTGCATGAAGTCCATTGAAGGTCTTTGAGGGCTGTCGTAGTATCAGCTTGAGGGGGGATATACACGGCCGTGGCTATAACCAAAGAACATTTTCTTTGGAGATAATACGGTCTGCATTTGATTCTGAGGTATTCTAGGTCGGGTGACCAAAGGGACTTGAGTTTCTGTATGTTATCACAATCACACCATGAGTTCATCATGAAACAGACACCCCCGCCCTTCTTCTTACCTGAGAGATCTTTATTCCTGTCCGCGCAATGAACTGAGAACCCAACTGGTTGGACGGACTCAGACAGTATATCCTGAGAGAGCCATGTTTCCGTGAAACAGAGTATGTTACAATCCATGATGTCTCTCTGGAAAGAAACCCTCGCCCTGAGCTCTTCAACTTTATTATCCAGAGACTGAACATTAACTTGTTATGGCTGAAATCCCGATATCGGTATCGATATGACAACTACGTCATTTCCGGTCACAACTTGCAGGCTTGTTTTCGAATTGCTGTGCGTTTTGTTGCCAACCTATTTTGCTACCTGACAACTTTATGGTTTTCACTTTTTAATTACCGTTCGTATATTTATTTATTTTTTCCTCAACTTTTTCACTCCGGACGCTTTATCTGGACACGATTCGTCAGGACCTCCAACAGCCGAAGCTAAGTAGTAACATTAACATGATGCCTTCTAATTGCAGCCGCTGTGCTCGCCTTACGGCGAGGATAGCTGTACTGCAAGCCCAGCTTCAGACGCAATCGTTAGGCAAGGGTAATTTCAGTGTAGGAAAGGATGAAACAGCGTCTGTGCCACCAGTAAGTACAGATAGTAGTATAAATCCCCTGGCACAGTCCCCGCAGCCGGACAACTTTCTCACGGTTTCTGGAAGGAAATGCTGTAGGAACGCTCAACCGGTGTCGCTCAATCAGCCGACAGAAACTTTCAACCGGTTCTCCCCATTAAGCAGCGGGTCGGTGTCAGAGGCCGAGTCTTCTCTGGTCTCTACTCCTCCCGTTACGGGGTCTGAGACGCCGAAGCCTCCCACCATTAGCTCTGACAAATTGAAAACTCTAGTCATTGGCGACTCCATTACCCGCAGTATTAGACTTAAAGCGAATCATCCAGCGATCATACACTGTTTACCCGGGGGCAGGGCTACCGACGTTAAGGTTAATCTGAAGATGGTGCTGGCTAAAGCTAAAACTGCCGAGTGTAGAGAGTATAGAGATATTGTTATCCACGTCGGCACCAACGATGTTAGGATGAAACAGTCAGAGATCACCAAGCGCAACATAGCTTCTGCGTGCATATCAGCTAGAAAGATGTGTCGGCATCGAGTAATTGTCTCTGGCCCCCTCCCAGTTAGGGGGAGTGATGAGCTCTACAGCAGAGTCTCACAACTCAATCGCTGGTTGAAAACTGTTTTCTGCCCCTCCCAAAAGATAGAATTTGTAGATAATTGGCCCTCTTTCTGGGACTCACCCACAAACAGGACCAAGCCTGACCTGCTGAGGAGTGATGGACTCCATCCTAGCTGGAGGGGTGCTCTCATCTTATCTGCCAACATAGACAGGGCTCTAACTCCTCTAGCTCCACAATGAAATAGGGTGCAGGCCAGGCAGCAGGCTATTAGCCAGCCTGCCAGCATAGTGGAGTCTGCCACTAGCATAGTTAGTGTAGTCAACTATCACCATTGAGACCGTGTCTGTGCCTCGACCTAGGTTGGGCAAAACTAAACATGGCGGTGTTCGCCTTAGCAATCTCACTAGGATAAAGACCACCTCCATTCCTGTCATTACTGAAAGAGATCATGATACCTCACATCTCAAAATAGGGCTACTTAATGTTAGATCCCTTACTTCAAAGGCAATTATAGTCAATGAACTAATCACTGATCATAATCTTGATGTGATTGGCCTGACTGAAACATGGCTTAAGCCTGATGAATTTACTGTGTTAAATGAGGCCTCACCTCCTGGCTACACTAGTGACCATATCCCCTGTGCATCCCGCAAAGGCGGAGGTGTTGCTAACATTTACGATAGCAAATTTCAATTTACAAAAAAAAAGATGACGTTTTCGTCTTTTGAGCTTCTAGTCATGAAATCTATGCAGCCTACTCAATCACTTTTTATAGCTACTGTTTACAGGCCTCCTGGGCCATATACAGTGTTTCTCACTGAGTTCCCTGAATTCCTATCGGACCTTGTAGTCTTTGCAGATAATATTCTAATCTTTGGTGACTTTAATATTCAGATGGAAAATTCCACAGACCCACTCCAAAAGGCTTTTGGAGCCATCATCGACTCAGTGGGTTTTGTCCAACATGTCTCTGGATCCAATCACTGTCACAGTCATACGCTGGACCTAGTTTTGTCCCATGGAATAAATGTTGTGGATCTTAATGTTTTTCCTCATAATCCTGGACTATCGGACCACCATTTTATTACGTTTGCAATTGCAACAAATAATCTGCTCAGACCCCAACCAAGGAACATCAAAAGTCGGGCTATAAATTCACAGACAACACAAAGATTCCTTGATGCCCTTCCAGACTCCCTCTGCCTACCCAAGGACGCCAGAGGACAAAAATCCGTTAACCACCTAACTGAGGATCTCAATTTAACCTTGCGCAATACCCTAGATGCAGTTGCACCCCTAAAAACTAAAAAAATGTCTCATAAGAAACTAGCTCCCTGGTACACAGAAAATACCCGAGCTCTGAAGCAAGCTTCCAGAAAATTGGAACGGAAATGGCGCCACACCAAACTGGAAGTCTTCCGACTAGCTTGGAAGGATGGTACCGTGCAGTACCGAAGAGCCCTTACTGCTGCTCGATCATCCTATTTTTCTAACTTAATTGAGGAAAATAAGAACAATCCGAAATTCCTTTTTGATACTGTGACAAAGCTAACTAAAAAGCAGCATTCCCCAAGAGAGGATGACTTTCACTTTAGCAGTGATAAATTCATGAACTTCTTTGAGGAAAAGATTATGATTATTAGAAAGCAAATTACGGACTCCTCTTTAAACCTGCGTATTCCTCCAAACCTTAGTTGTCCTGAGTCTGCACAACTCTGCCAGGACCTAGGATCAAGAGAGACGCTCAAGTGTTTTAGTACTATATCTCTTGACACAATGATGAAAATAATCATGGCCTCTAAACCTTCAAGCTGTATACTGGACCCTATTCCAACTAAACTACTGAAAGAGCTGCTTCCTGTGCTTGGCCCTCCTATGTTGAACATAATAAACGGCTCTCTATCCACTGGATGTGTACCAAACTCACTAAAAGTGGCAGTAATAAAGCCTCTCTTGAAAAAGCCAAACCTTGACCCAGAAAATATAAAAAAATTATCGGCCTATATCGAATCTTCCATTCCTCTCAAAAATTTTAGAGAAGGCTGTTGCGCAGCAACTCACTGCCTTCCTGAAGACAAACAATGTATACGAAATGCTTCAGTCTGGTTTTAGACCCCATCATAGCACTGAGACGGCACTTGTGAAGGTGGTAAATTACATTTTAATGGCATCGGACCGAGGCTCTGCATCTGTCCTCGTGCTCCTAGACCTTAGTGCTGCTTTTGATACCATCGATCACCACATTCTTTTGGAGAGATTGGAAACCCAAATTGGTCTACACAGACATGTTCTGGCCTGGTTTAGGTCTTATCTGTCGGAAAGATATCAGTTTGTCTCTGTGAATGGTTTGTCCTCTGACAAATCAACTGTAAATGTCGGTGTTCCTCAAGGTTCTGTTTTAGGACCACTATTGTTTTCACTATATATTTTACCTCTTGGGGATGTTATTCGAAAACATAATGTAAACTTTCACTGCTATGCTATGCGGATGACACACAGCTGTACATTTCAATGAAACATGGTGAAGCCCCAAAACTGCCCTCGCTAGAAGCATGTGTTTCAGACATAAGGAAGTGGATGGCTGCAAACTTTCTACTATTAAACTCGGACAAAACAGAGATGCTTGTTCTAGGTCCCAAGAAACAAAGAGATCTTCTGTTGAATCTGACAATTAATCTTAATGGTTGTACAGTCGTCTCAAATAAAACTGTGAAGGACCTCGGCGTTACTCTGGACCCTGATCTCTCTTTTGAAGAACATATCAAGACCATTTCGAGGACAGCTTTTTTCCATCTACGTAACATTGCAAAAATCAGAAACTTTCTGTCCAAAAATGATGCAGAAAAATTAATCCATGCTTTTGTCACTTCTAGGTTAGACTACTGCAATGCTCTATTTTCCTGCTACCCGGATAAAGCACTAAATAAACTTCAGTTAGTGCTAAATACGGCTGCTAGAATCCTGACTAGAAACAAAAAATTTGATCATATTACTCCAGTGCTAGCCTCTCTACACTGGCTTCCTGTCAAAGCAAGGGCTGATTTCAAGGTTTTACTGCTAACCTACAAAGCATTACATGGGCTTGCTCCTACCTACCTCTCTGATTTGGTCCTGCCGTACATACCTACACGTACGCTACGGTCACAAGACGCAGGCCTCCTAATTGTCCCTAGAATTTCTAAGCAAACAGCTGGAGGCAGGGCTTTCTCCTATAGAGCTACATTTTTATGGAACGGTCTGCCTACCCATGTCAGAGACGCAAACTCGGTCTCAACCTTTAAGTCTTTACTGAATACTCATCTCTTCAGTGGGTCATATGATTGAGTGTAGTCTGGCCCAGGAGTGGGAAGGTGAACGGAAAGGCTCTGGAGCAACGAACCGCCCTTGCTGTCTCTGCCTGGCCGGTTCCCCTCTTTCCACTGGGATTCTCTGCCTCTAACCCTGTTACGGGGGCTGAGTCACTGGCTTGCTGGGGCTCTCTCATGCCGTCCCTGGGGGGTGCGTCACCTGGGTGGGTTGATTCACTGTTGTGGTCGGCCTGTCTGGGTTGGCACCCCCCCCTTGGGTTGTACCGTGGCGGAGAACTTTGTGGGCTATACTCGGCCTTGTCTCAGGATGGTAAGTTGGTGGTTGAAGATATCCCTCTAGTGGTGTGGGGGCTGTGCTTTGGCAAAGTGGGTGGGGTTATATCCTTCCTGTTTGGCCCTGTCCGGGGGTGTCCTCGGATGGGGCCACAGTATCTCCTGACCCCTTCTGTCTCAGCCTCCAGTATTTATGCTGCAGTAGATTATGTGTTGGGGGCTAGGGTCAGTTTGTTATATCTGGAGTACTTCTCCTGTCCTATTCAGTGTCCTGTGTGAATCTAAGTGTGCGTTCTCTAATTCTCTCCTTCTTTCTTTCTCTCTCTCGAAGGACCTGAGCCCTAGGACCATGCCCCAGGACTACCTGACATGATAACTCCTTGCTGTCCCCAGTCCACCTGGCCATGCTGCTGCTCCAGTTTCAACTGGCCTAGGCCCTAGGACCATGTCCCAGGACTACCTGACATGATGACTCCTTGCTGTCCCCAGTCCACCTGGCCATGCTGCTGCTCCAGTTTCAACTGTTCTGCCTTACTATTATTCAACCATGCTGGTCATTTATGAACATTTGAACATCTTGGCCACGTTCTGTTATAATCTCCACCCGGCACAGCCAGAAGAGGACTGGCCACCCCACATATGCTCTCTCTAATTCTCTCTTTCTTTCTCTCTCTCGGAGGACCTGAGCCCTAGGACCGTGCCCCAGGACTACCTGACATGATGGCTCCTTGCTGTCCCCAGTCCACCTGACTGTGCTGCTGCTCCAGTTTCAACTGTTCTGCCTTATTATTATTCGACCATGCTGGTCATTTATGAACATTTGAACATCTTGGTCATGTTCTGTTATAATCTCTACCCGGCACAGCCAGAAGAGGACTGGCCACCCCACATAGCCCGGTTCCTCTCTAGGTTTCTTCCTAGGTTTTGGCCTTTCTAGGGAGTTTTTCCTAGCCACCGTGCTTTTACACCTGCATTGTTTGCTGTTTGGGGTTTTAGGCTGGGTTTCTGTACAGCACTTTGAGATATCAGCTGATGTACGAAGGGCTATATAAATAAATTTGATTTGATTTGATTTTGAACTACCAGTGAAAATAGAGGGTCCTTCTGTGGCTCAGTTGGTAGAGCATGGCGCTTGTAACGCCAGGGTAGTGGGTTCGATTCCCGGGACCACCCATACGTAGAATGTATGCACACATGACTGTAAGTCGCTTTGGATAAAAGCGTCAGCTAAATGGCATATATTATTATTATATTATTATAGAGGGCGCCAAATTCAAACCACAGAAATCTCATAATTACAATTCCTCAAACATACATGTGTTTTATATAATTTTAAAGCTATTCTCGTTGTTAATCCCACCAAAGTGTCCGATTTCAAATAGGCTTTTCAGCGAAAGCGCTACAAACGATTATGTTAGGTCTCCACCAAACCACAATAAGCACAGCCATTTTCCAGCAAAATATAGCATTCACAAAAAGCATAAATAAAGATAACATTAATCACTTTGAATTATCTTAACCAGATGACACTCATAGGACTTAATGTTACACAATACATGCATGTTTTGTTTGATAAAGTTAATATTTATATCAAAAAATGTGATTTTGAGTTTACATTTGCGAGTTAGATTCACTAGTTCCAAAAACATCAAGTGATTTTGCATAGCCACATCGTTTCAACAGAAATACTCATGATAAATGTAGATGATAATACAAGTTATACACATGGAATTATAGATATACATTTCCTTAATGTAACCGCTGTGTCAGATTTCAAAAAAGGTTTATGCCCATGCAATAATCTGAGACGGCACTCAGAACAGTAGCCAAGTTAGCCTCCATGTTGGAGTGAACAGAAACCAGAAAATACATGATAAATGTTTTCTTATCTTTGATGAACTTCATCAGAATGCAGTCCTAGAAATCCCAGGTCCACAATAAATGCTTGATTTGTTCGAAAATGTCCGTTATTTATGTCCAATTAGCTACTTTGGTTAACGCATTTGGTAAACAATTACAAAGTCACAAAGCGCGTCCACTATAACGTGACGAAATGTCCAAAAGTTCCGTAACAGTCAGTAGAAACATGTCAAACGATGTACTGAATCAATCTTTAGAATGTTGTTTACATATATCTTGAATAACGTTCCAACCGGAGAATTAGAACTACTTCAGATGAGCGGTGGAACGCAAGTCCTTCCTCTGTGAACACGCCTGGTGAAAGCATGGTCCACTCATGGCTGTGGTGACTATTTCCTGTGTCAATCGACCCCCCTTCACATTAGAGTCATCAGACAAAGTTCTATTAACTGCTGACATCTAGTGGAAGGCGTAGGAAATGAAAACTCATCCATATCTTGCTGTTATTTCAATGAGACCTTGGTTGAAAATCTGCCACCTCCAGAAAAAAAACAGGAAGTGGAATTTCTCAGGTTTTTGCCTGCTATATGAGTTCTGTTATACTCACAGACATAATACAAACAGTTTTAGAAACGTCAGAGTGTTTTCTGTCCAATACTAATAATACTATGCAAATATTAGCAACTATGTCTGAGGAGCAGGCCGTTTGATACGGGTACTTTCAATCCAAGCTACTCAATACTGCCCCTCTAGCCATAAGAAGTTAACAAATAATATACTCAGAAGTGGTTGATGGTGTGCGCAACTCCGAAGTCGAACCAGAAGACCACTCCGAGTACCTCTCTGCTACCAGCGTTGTTTTGGGTCGGCTTCTGGAATCACTTCTATTTCCCTGGGGGATGCGAACAAAGGATCCGCTTCGGGAAAGTCGTATTCCTGGTGGTAATGCTGGTACTGCTGGTGAGTTACAGCCACTCTGATATCCAATAGTTATTTTCTGCTTTATGTAATAGCACAGACCATTTCCTTGGCTAACAATGTAAGAAATAATGCATAAAAATACAAAATACTGCAAAGTTTTCTAATAGCTAGAACCGAGGCGGCTCTCTTTGTCGGCGCCAGTTTCTTCTCTGTATTTCTTCGCCATATCTTTCACTGTCCGAGTGCACATGACTTATAAAAACTTGAAACTATTGTGAACCATCTTGTAGAGAAAAATAATGTACGATAATGTACGACACAATGTCTTGGCTGTCTCTCCTATAGACTTCTGAAGTACCAGTGTCTACAGCCTAGTGTCAGCCTGTTGAGGAGAGGTAATCAGTATCTACAGCCCAGCGTCAGCCTGTTGAGGAGAGGTATCAGTATCTTCAGCCCAGCGTCAGCCTGTTGAGGAGAGGTATCAGTATCTACAGCCCAGCGTCAGCCTGTTGAGGAGAGGTATCAGTATCTTCAGCCCAGCGTCAGCCTGTTGAGGAGAGGTATCAGTATCTTCAGCCCAGCGTCAGCCTGTTGAGGAGAAGTATCAGTTTCTTCAGCCCAGCGTCAGCCTGTTGAGGAGAGGTATCAGTATCTACAGCCCAGCGTCAGCCTGTTGAGGAGAGGTATCAGTATCTTCAGCCCAGCGTCAGCCTGTTGAGGAGAAGTATCAGTTTCTTCAGCCCAGCGTCAGCCTGTTGAGGAGAGGTATCAGTCTCTTCAGCCCAGCGTCAGCCTGTTGAGGAGAGGTATCAGTATCTACAGCCCAGCGTCAGCCTGTTGAGGAGAGGTATCAGTATCTTCAGCCCAGCGTCAGCCTGTTGAGGAGAGGTATCAGTATCTACAGCCCAGCGTCAGCCTGTTGAGCAGTCTCTTCAGCCCAGCGTGCCTGTTGAGGAGAGGTATCAGTATGTTGAGAAGAGGTATCAGTATCTTCAGCCCAGCGTCAGCCTGTTGAGGAGAGGTATCAGTATCTTCAGCCCAGCGTCAGCCTGTTGAGGAGAAGTATCAGTTTCTTCAGCCCAGCGTCAGCCTGTTGAGGAGAGGTATCAGTATCTTCAGCCCAGCGTCAGCCTGTTGAGGAGAGGTATCAGTATCTACAGCCCAGCGTCAGCCTGTTGAGGAGAGGTATCAGTATCTTCAGCCCAGCGTCAGCCTGTTGAGGAGAAGTATCAGTCTCTTCAGCCCAGCGTCAGCCTGTTGAGGAGAGGTATCAGTATCTACAGCCCAGCGTCAGCCTGTTGAGGAGAGGTATCAGTATCTACAGCCCAGTGTCAGCCTGTTGAGGAGAGGGATCAGTATCTACAGCCCAGTGTCAGGGCTCAGAGCTGAAACTCTCCCTGCTCAAACTCTATGCAGGTCAGTTTATTGAGGGTCTAATTGCTCTGAGATTTAGCCAGGTGAAGAAGTCACTGATCGTTTCTGTTCGAGATGTGCAGAGACTGAAGAACTTCTCCCCTCCATAATCCTTTTCCCACAAGCCTTTCTCCCCTGTAATGACTTTTCTGCCTGCCTGAGTTTGACCGTAACAAAAGTCATGGAACAGTGTATGTAGTGTGTATTGTGTGTGTGTGTGTGTGTGTGTGTGTGTGTGTGTGTGTGTGTGTGTGTGTGTGTGTGTGTGTGTGTGTGTGTGTGTGTGTGTGTGTGTGTGTGTGTGTGTGTGTGTGTGTGTGTGTGTGTGTGTGTGTGTGTGTGTGTGTGTGTGTGTGTGTGTGTGTGTGTGTGTGTGTGTGTGTGTGTGTGTGTGTGTGTGTGTGTGTGTGTGTGTGTGTGTGTGTGTGTGTGTGTGTGTGTGCACCAGCAAAAATGCTACTATCTAATCGTCATTGTGTGGCAGCTCTGGAAATCATAGAAATGTGAATGCATGGAACCACTATACAGAAAAACCCTGTATTTATGCAAATAAAAGTGATTAAACTGAACCCTGATTCTAAAAACACAACGCTCATCCAAAAGAGTCCAGAGTGTACCACCAGGAAGAGTCCAGAGAAGAGTGTACCGTCAGGAAGGGTCCAGGGAGTACCAACAGGAAGAGTCCAGAGAGTACCAACAGGAAGAGTCCAGAGAGTACCAACAGCAAGAGTCCAGAGTGTACCGTCAGGAAGAGTCCAGAGTGTACCGTCAGGAAGAGTCCAGAGAGTACTGTCAGGAAGACTCCAGAGAAGAGTGTACCGTCAGGAAGAGTCCAGAGAAGAGTGTACCGTCAGGAAGAGTCCAGAGAGTACCGTCAGGAAGGGTCCAGGGAGTACCAACAGGAAGAGTCCAGAGAGTACCAACAGGAAGAGTCCAGAGAGTACCAACAGGAAGAGTCCAGAGAGTACCAACAGGAAGAGTCCAGAGAGTACCAACAGGAAGAGTCCAGAGAGTACCGTCAGGAAGAGTCCAGAGAGTACCAACAGGAAGAGTCCAGAGTGTACCGTCAGGAAGAGTCCAGAGTGTACCGTCAGGAAGAGTCCAGAGAGTACCAACAGGAAGGGTCCAGAGAGTACCAACAGGAAGAGTCCAGAGAAGACCAACAGGAAGGGTCCAGAGAGTACCGTCAGGAAGAGACCAGAGAGTACCAACAGGAAGGGTCCAGAGAGTAACAACAGGAAGAGTCCAGAGTGTACCGTCAGGAAGAGTCCAGAGAGTACCGTCAGGAAGAGTCCAGAGAGTACCAACAGGAAGAGTCCAGAGTGTACCGTCAGGAAGAGTTCAGAGTGTACCTTCAGGAAGAGTCCAGAGAGTACCAACAGGAAGAGTCCAGAGTGTACCGTCAGGAAGAGTCCAGAGTGTACCGTCAGGAAGAGTCCAGAGAGTACCAACAGGAAGAGTCCAGAGTGTACCGTCAGGAAGAGTCCAGAGTGTACCGTCAGGAAGAGTCCAGAGAGTACCAACAGGAAGAGTCCAGAGAGTACCAACAGGAAGAGTCCAGAGAGTACCGTCAGGAAGAGTCCAGAGAGTACCGTCAGGAAGAGTCCAGAGAGTACCAACAGGAAGAGTCCAGAGAGTACCAACAGGAAGAGTCCAGAGTGCACTGTCAGGAAGAGTCCAGAGTGTACCATCAGGAAGAGTCCAGAGAGTACCAACAGGAAGAGTCCAGAGAGTACCGTCAGGAAGAGTCCAGAGAGTACCAACAGGAAGAGTCCAGAGTGCACCGTCAGGAAGAGTCCAGAGTGTACCGTCAGGAAGAGTCCAGAGAGTGCCAACAGGAAGAGTCCAGAGAGTACCAACAGGAAGAGTCCAGAGAGTACCAACAGGAAGGGTCCAGAGAGTACCAACAGGAAGAGTCCAGAGTGCACTGTCAGGAAGAGTCCAGAGTGTACCATCAGGAAGAGTCCAGAGAGTACCAACAGGATGAGTCCAGAGAGTACCGTCAGGAAGAGTCCAGAGAGTACCAACAGGAAGAGTCCAGAGTGCACCGTCAGGAAGAGTCCAGAGTGTACCGTCAGGAAGAGTCCAGAGAGTGCCAACAGGAAGAGTCCAGAGAGTACCAACAGGAAGGGTCCAGAGAGTACCAACAGGAAGAGTCCAGAGTGTACCGTCAGGAAGAGTCCAGAGAGTAACAACAGGAAGAGTCCAGAGAGTACCAACAGGAAGAGTCCAGAGTGTACCGTCAGGAAGAGTCCAGAGTGTACCGTCAGGAAGAGTCCAGAGAGTACCAACAGGAAGAGTCCAGAGAGTACCAACAGGAAGGGTCCAGAGAGTAGCAACAGGAAGAGTCCAGAGAGTACCAACAGGAAGGGTCCAGAGAGTGCCAACAGGAAGGGTCCAGAGAGTACCGTCAGGAAGAGACCAGAGAGTACCAACAGGAAGGGTCCAGAGAGTACCGTCAGGAAGAGTCCAGAGAGTACCGTCAGGAAGAGTCCAGAGAGTACAACCAGGAAGGGTCCAGAGAGTAACAACAGGAAGAGTCCAGAGTGTACCGTCAGGAAGAGTCCAGAGAGTACCAACAGGAAGAGTCCAGAGTGTACCGTCAGGAAGAGTCCAGAGAGTGCCAACAGGAAGAGTCCAGAGAGTACCAACAGGAAGGGTCCAGAGAGTACCAACAGGAAGAGTCCAGAGTGTACCGTCAGGAAGAGTCCAGAGAGTACCGTCAGGAAGAGTCCAGAGAGTACAACCAGGAAGGGTCCAGAGAGTAACAACAGGAAGTGTCCAGAGAGTACCAACCGGAAGGGTCCAGAGAGTACCAACAGGAAGAGTCCAGAGAGTACCGTCACGAAGAGTCCAGAGAGTACCAACAGGAAGAACCCAGAGTGTACCGTCAGGAAGAGTTCAGAGTGTACCGTCAGGAAGAGTCCAGAGAGTACCAACAGGAAGCGTCCAGAGTGTACCGTCAGGAAAAGTCCAGAGAGTACCAACAGGAAGAGTCCAGAGTGTACCGTCAGGAAGAGTCCAGAGTGTACCGTCAGGAAGAGTCCAGAGAGTACCGACAGGAAGAGTCCAGAGAGTACCATCAGGAAGAGTCCAGAGTGTACCGTCAGGAAGAGTCCAGAGAGTACCGTCAGGAAGAGTCCAGAGAGTACCAACAGGAAGAGTCCAGAGAGTACCGACAGGAAGAGTCCAGAGTGTACGGTCAGGAAGAGTCCAGAGTGTACCGTCAGGAAGAGTCCAGAGAGTACCAACAGGAAGAGTCCAGAGTGTACCATCAGGAAGAGTCCAGAGAGTAACAACAGGAAGAGTCCAGAGAGTACCAACAGGAAGAGTCCAGAGTGTACCGTCAGGAAGAGTCCAGAGAGTGCCAACAGGAAGAGTCCAGAGAGTACCAACAGGAAGGGTCCAGAGAGTACCAACAGGAAGAGTCCAGAGTGTACCGTCAGGAAGAGTCCAGAGAGTACCGTCAGGAAGAGTCCAGAGAGTACAACCAGGAAGGGTCCAGAGAGTAACAACAGGAAGAGTCCAGAGAGTACCAACCGGAAGGGTCCAGAGAGTACCGTCACGAAGAGTCCAGAGAGTACCAACAGGAAGAGTCCAGAGTGTACCGTCAGGAAGAGTTCAGAGTGTACCTTCAGGAAGAGTCCAGAGAGTACCAACAGGAAGAGTCCAGAGTGTACCGTCAGGAAGAGTCCAGAGTGTACCGTCAGGAAGAGTCCAGAGAGTACCAACAGGAAGAGTCCAGAGTGTACCGTCAGGAAGAGTCCAGAGTGTACCGTCAGGAAGAGTCCAGAGAGTACCAACAGGAAGAGTCCAGAGAGTACCAACAGGAAGAGTCCAGAGAGTACCGTCAGGAAGAGTCCAGAGAGTACCGTCAGGAAGAGTCCAGAGAGTACCAACAGGAAGAGTCCAGAGAGTACCAACAGGAAGAGTCCAGAGTGCACTGTCAGGAAGAGTCCAGAGTGTACCATCAGGAAGAGTCCAGAGAGTACCAACAGGAAGAGTCCAGAGAGTACCGTCAGGAAGAGTCCAGAGAGTACCAACAGGAAGAGTCCAGAGTGCACCGTCAGGAAGAGTCCAGAGTGTACCGTCAGGAAGAGTCCAGAGAGTGCCAACAGGAAGAGTCCAGAGAGTACCAACAGGAAGGGTCCAGAGAGTACCAACAGGAAGAGTCCAGAGTGCACTGTCAGGAAGAGTCCAGAGTGTACCATCAGGAAGAGTCCAGAGTGCACCGTCCAGGAAGAGTCCAGAGTGTACCGTCAGGAAGAGTCCAGAGAGTGCCAACAGGAAGAGTCCAGAGAGTACCAACAGGAAGGGTCCAGAGAGTACCAACAGGAAGAGTCCAGAGTGTACCGTCAGGAAGAGTCCAGAGAGTAACAACAGGAAGAGTCCAGAGAGTACCAACAGGAAGAGTCCAGAGTGTACCGTCAGGAAGAGTCCAGAGTGTACCGTCAGGAAGAGTCCAGAGAGTACCAACAGGAAGAGTCCAGAGAGTACCAACAGGAAGAGTCCAGAGTGTACCGTCAGGAAGAGTCCAGAGAGTACCAACAGGAAGAGTCCAGAGTGTATCGTCAGGAAGAGTCCAGAGTGTACCGTCAGGAAGAGTCCAGAGTGTACCGTCAGGAAGAGTCCAGAGAGTACCAACAGGAAGAGTCCAGAGAGTACCAACAGGAAGAGTCCAGAGTGCACCGTCAGGAAGAGTCCAGAGTGTACCGTCAGGAAGAGTCCAGAGAGTGCCAACAGGAAGAGTCCAGAGAGTACCAACAGGAAGGGTCCAGAGAGTACCAACAGGAAGAGTCCAGAGTGTACCGTTAGGAAGAGTCCAGAGTGTACCGTTAGGAAGAGTCCAGAGAGTAACAACAGGAAGAGTCCAGAGTGTACCGTCAGGAAGAGTCCAGAGAGTACCGTCAGGAAGAGTCCAGAGAGTACCGTCAGGAAGAGTCCAGAGAGTACCAACACCCCCCCTTGGAAAACACATCCAGTGAATTGATTTGTTGATTGAATGGACTCTTCCCACAATTTATTAATAAATTAAAATCCTTACATTACGCACATTTTACAGTGCAAAATCAACTGAATCTGCTCCATCTGAGGCAGCAGGAGAAAGACACTGTTCTTTTTCACTATAGACCCAGCTAACACCAGAGATCCTCATGATGTATAGTACAGAAACATGGAAATCAAGAAAGGGACAAAACGTCATTAAAACACTAATTAGACCAATTCATTTGTTTTGACCCAGCCCCACTCAGGTAGCAGGACTAACTTCAACATCTATTGGAAACCATTGGCATTGGTCTAGACTAGAAGCATAAGATCACAGTGGAAAGATGGGCTATGAGTTATGGGTCATTCTGAGGCCCAAAGCACGTACAGATGTAGGATCTTGCTTGACCACCCTGTTGCAGGAAAATTAAAAATGTGTCGTGTATTTGACGTTTTACAAAGGCTTTTGAAGTGTGTAATTTCCATTTTTAAATTTCAGACTTGATCTTCCCTTAAAAAAATATATGAACCCCCATAAAAAAATGTCAATTAATTTTATTCAAATAATAATTCAAATGTACGTTTTCTGCAAGATTATTTTCCTGCTGTAGAAAAATTAAATTCAAATTAAGATCCCACATCTGTACTGTACTGATCCTGAATATACAGTGCTGGAGCTGGCCGGGTAAAAAAGTCCATGCAAAAGTCTATGTTGGCTCGGGTCTATTCAAAAAGAAGGGAGAAAAAAGGGACAGATATCTCTTCATTATTTAATTTTCCTCTGTTCTGTGAAAGTGTTGGTATGGGGATCAAACGCCAGCCCCATCCAGACACTTGTTATCTGGCAGAGAGGAGAGAGAAAGGAGTTGCAAACTCTTCAACCTCCTGCTCTCTCTGCAGACCAATCCAGCAGAGATTACATGAATGCCTGAACATCCACAAAGGCTTCCTTCATGGGGTTGTGTGTTAACACACACACACACACACACACACACACACACACACACACACACACACACACACACACACACACACACACACACACACACACACACACACACACACACACACACACACACACACACACGCACACAAGAAAGAAGGAAGATGAGAGTATGTGACCAATAAAATGTGATTTGATTTGACATAACACAATAATCCTGTAACCAATTGATATAGTATCTGACCACCATCATGGTCTTGTTCACTGGCTGTGCTCATTGGCTAACCCCTCTACAGACCCAGTACAGCCCTGCCCACCACCCTGACATGTGTCAACCAATGGGAATCTGTCATTGATTCAATTATATAGATATTTAGCAATACACTGGAAGACGACCGTTGTGAGACAAGATCAAGAGAAGGCAAATCCTGAGATAAAAATAGGTATTTTTAAATATCGTAAGGTGATTAAAAATCACTGAGCACACCAGAAAATCATTGAGTAAAATGTGTCAGCTTTTACAATTGGCTGGAATGAAAGGGATAAGTCACACCAGTAACAAGGCAATTGGGATATTATGATTTCAATACGTACTCATTACGAAACATTTAATTAATTATGGAACGTAGAGACGGTGGGTACATTATGACTACAGCTGTACTCCAAGCTCCTAACTCCATTGCTCCTAATACTGTGATTGTATTGAACAGTGAACTGAAGGTTTTCATTATCAAAGTTGTACCAGACAATTGACAAGGCTTCGGCATGCGGGTCTTTGTGAGAGCTAGGCTATACAATGCACAGTGGGACATGTATTCACTTACAACCTTTCATAGGCTATAGAGCAGAGCTCTAGCTTTGATCCCCAAATATAATTGTTTACAGCAACCATTCTATTGCTTAAAACTACTTAAAAACATTTTAAAAAACATGCATTGAATGTGGCTTGAATACTTACATAAAAATGTATGGCCAAATGTATGTGAATTAGTGATGCATTGCGTTCATTGGAGAAAAGTAAGTATGCTACTTTAACATCACTATAATGCAAATAATTATATATAAATAAATAGGTAAAAAATATATAGCTTTCTTACTTGATTACTTGTACATTATATCTACCTATGCACACTCAAAACATAACATTGTCCCATGTTTACACCTATATTGCTCAAAGACAGTGAGCATCGGTAAGCTATGGGCCAGTCTGTTTGTTGAGGCCATTGTGTGATTCATCAGTGAAGGGCTTTTTGAGCCATTGTAAGCTCTGACAGGCTGAATGAGAGGGAGTGTTTGGCGGTGGAAGGATGTGTGGGGCACACCTGCTGGGCTGGGCTGCCCAGCTCAGCTCTGCCCCTCAACTAATACGTGTAGCACTGAGGGTTCTATTGTCGCCACCGAGCTGTTGGTGGCTACATGTTTGAAGTGTCACAAGTGTCAGTCTTTATTAGGTTCAGAATGATATCGGGGATGAAGGGGAGAGAGAGTGGTAAAAAATAGGGCCTGTTCGGCTCGCGCCACGTTGAAAAGTGTCGGGCTGGCTGGGGGCTGCAAAATAAGAAAACTTGGCAAGGCTACCTGGGTTTGGGACTTCCACTGATTTAGGTGCTTGGCTTTGTCACGCTTCTCCAATAGCAGACTTTGTGGCTGAATTGAGGCAACATTTGTCAGCCATCACGGCCGATGGATGGACATCATCCCCTCTCCTGATTAAAATATCTCATAACATAGGAAGGACAGAAGATGACAAAATACATAACATTAGCCCCATATGAATATCACTTGACAGGTCGAAGAAGGCCTGCTGTAAGGACGGTGTATTCCTGTGACAGGGCCAAAAAGGCCTGCTGTAAGGACAGCGTATTCCTGTGTCAGGGCCAAGAAGGCCTGCTGTAAGGACAGCGTATTCCTGTGTCAGGGCCAAGAAGGCCTGCTGTAAGGACAGTGTATTCCTGTGACAGGGTCAAGAAGGCCTGCTGTAAGGACAGTGTATTCCTGTGACAGGGCCAAAAAGGCCTGCTGTAAGGACAGCGTATTCCTGTGTCAGGGCCAAGAAGGCCTGCTGTAAGGACAGTGTATTCCTGTGACAGGGCCAAGAAGGTCTGCTGAAAGGACAGTGTATTCCTGTGTCAGGGCCAAGAAGGCCTGCTGTAAGGACAGTGTATTCCTGTGACAGGGCCAAGAACGCCAGCTGTAAGGACAGTGTATTCCTGTGACAGGGCCAAAAAGGCCTACTGTAAGGACAGTGTATTCCTGTGACAGGGCCAAGAAGGCCTGCTGTAAGGACAGTGTATTCCTGTGTCAGGGCCAAGAAGGCCTGCTGTAAGGACAGTGTATTCCTGTGACAGGGCCAAGAAGGCCTGCTGTAAGGACAGTGTATTCCTGTGACAGGGCCAAGAAGGCCTGCTGTAAGGACAGTGTATTCCTGTGACAGGGCCAAGAAGGCCTGCTGTAAGGACAGTGTATTCCTGTGACAGGGCCAAGAAGGCCAGCTGTAAGGACAGTGTATTCCTGTGACAGGGCCAAGAAGGTCTGCTGTAAGGACAGTGTATTCCTGTGACAGGGCCAAGAAGGTCTGCTGTAAGGACAGTGTATTCCTGTGTCAGGGCCAAGAAGGCCAGCTGTAAGGACAGTGTATTCCTGTGAGAGGGCCAAGAAGGCCTGCTGTAAGGACAGTGTATTCCTGTGACAGGGCCAAGAAGGTCTGCTGTAAGGACAGTGTATTCCTGTGTCAGGGCCAAGAAGGCCAGCTGTAAGGACAGTGTATTCCTGTGACAGGGCCAAGAAGGCCTGCTGTAAGGACAGTGTATTCCTGTGACAGGGCCAAGAAGGCCTGCTGTAAGGACAGTGTATTCCTGTGACAGGGCCAAGAACGCCTGCTGTAAGGACAGTGTATTCCTGTGACAGGGCCAAGAAGGCCTGCTGTAAGGATAGAATCTGATCTATTATCTGCCTGTTGTATGCATATTACACTGTGTATTACCCACAAAAAATATGAAGGTTTATGAAGTGCATATCGGTTGACATCCGATTCAAATGTTCATTGACAAAGGAAAGAAGCAGGGGGCAGAAAATCCATAATTGCTCTCATCACCATATGATTTTCTGCAGGGAGCACAAAATGACCTTTGTCTATTACATTTCTGCGCAATATAGCAACACAGAGATGATCACTGAGCCACATAATGACCTGCTCATCAATACATGGATCTACGAGAGAGACAGCTTGTGAAGGGACAAAACAGATTACACACACACCTCATGGCTGTAGTGGCATATATTCCAGTCTATCTGAAATGCATGATGGTTAATAATGATGTGAGGCTGATCATCCCCCTCCTCCCCCCCATCCTCCTTAGCCCGTAGAGGGGCCCCATGTGTTTCTCTCTGTCCGTGTCATTACCTTGTTACTGCAGTGACTGCCAGCCACAGAGAGAGAGGAAGGGAAAGAGAGTGAAAAGGAGGGAGAGAGAGAGGCCGCCCAAGACAACGTTATAACTGGAATTGGCTGGGGTCAACAGTGCCATAATTACTTTAAAATGTCAGCCTACAATAAAATACAACAGTTCATCTGGCAGAAAGCAAATTAGCTTTGACCATGGCGTAATTACCCTTTCCTTCAGAACCATTAGGAGAGATCAAATCTCCAGGTTCACTGTTTGAGGAAAGGCCATCAGAGTACAGTCTACCTGACAAGGATGCACATTTGCCATTTTGAGTGGTAATTTATTGTTCTTATAATATAATTTTTTGTATACGACTCTGGAATGGAAATGTGTAATAACCTGCCAGTTTCATCTGGACCAATCCAAAACTTGTCTGCTTTGCTATTCCTTTGCCTTTCTCTCTCTCCCTCTTTCTTTTCATTTGACTGTCCTGTCATCGGTTGTTTTGTAAGGTATCAACCTCTTCCTGGCCTAACAGTTACGTTATTGCATGTTGAAGAATTATAAGCCGTGATACTGATCTTTAACTAAAAAGTGAGATTTCCCCAAAACAGAAAATCATTGAGTGGTCAGAGAAAATAATCCATATTATTAGTTGTGAAAAATCAAGAAAACACCTCAACAATCAAGAGTCCATTCAACAGAATAAAAACTTGAATCTATCTGGGATTCTCTAACAAAAACCAGGTTAAATCATTAGAGTAGATAGATATTACTTTAAAACACTAATAATGGGAGACTCCTTTAATTTGCACTATGATAAAAGTCAGCAGATATCATTAGACATATCAAATCGACATGAGCCTGGACACAACGGGGGAGATAAAGTCTTAATAGCCAAAAAATATATATCTCCATCCTCCTCCTTAGAAAAAGCCATAAAGCTGTAGCATTATCCTACCTCCCGTTTGCGTCTCCTCCCTGAGAGATGCATTATGGCAGACCTCTGTATAAGGGCTAATTACACTTGCTCCACATGCTCACTCCACCTCAGTCTCCACCTCAGTCGGAGTGCACAAAGGGAGTGAAATGAATAAGGTGTGGAAAACCTGTAGCCTTTTTTGCCTGTCATCCTCACAACTAATTAGAAATACTGCAATCTCCAATTAGCTAATGCGCTTCTGGTGACCTCGCACACAATGGGCTGCGGTTAAGTGTGGGGATGATTAACATTTCAAAAAGTCCATCTCCTACAGGACTTAGTTTCATGCCGTCACTGTCAGATAAGACATTAAAATGAAGGAATTGTTTAGTAAAACATGGAGACCAGCAGATCAGCCATGGTCATCTTTAGTGATATATAGTTGTGGCATACTACTCTGTCCGTATCCACATCCAAACGATAACTAGGCCCAATTAGTCTGACATGACTTGAACAAAAGTCAGACCTCTTTAGTTGAGAACAGGTCACCAGGAGAGATGTCAGTACTGTTAGGAATCATTGTTGAAAGCTATGCTACTAGTGTAAATATAAAATATCAATAGAAGTAACAATGGGTTTTTATTATCATAAATTGTAATAAACTAATACTCTCCAAACAACAAACAATAATAATTCTGTGCACGTTCCATGGAAATAGGAGCCACAGTAACTAGAGTAAATCATTGTTAACATACTGTCTTAGTGCAGGTGGGCTGGGCTGTTCATTCCTTTTCTCTGCGATATATTACCTTACTAAATCTACGGTATGTGAATATGTATGTATCTCCCACTAGCAGTCTACCGTAAATGAGCTGATACATTTTCATACTAGGGCTGTTTGGATTACACCCCGTGTAGGCGCGGTAAGGAGATTAAGACGTGACCTGGTTTTTTATAATACCTTGAAGCGTCAGTTACGCCGCTAAATGGCCGTTACGATTGATTTAGGTAAGCCTTGTGTGTTCAGTAACACATATAGGTACGGCTTTTATTGTGGACGATAATTATTAGCCCTGTTGTTTTCTCATTCCTGGCGACTTTGGCAATTAACGTCGAGTAGCGCTAGCTGTGTAGACTGCGGCCCAACCACCTGACCACCCGATAGAATGTATAACAGGTAGCACTTCTCTTCTGCATCTCTGCTCAAGTGCATTGTAACCTTATCAAATTACCGCTGGGCTGACTGTCAGCGCCATTCCTTAGTTGGCAGCGGATGCCATGATTAGTCATATTGAATTATACATCCAGAGCATGTATGCCCTCCCTCCCAACACCACACGCACACATGAACACACACACACAAACACACACACGCCCTCCTGTTTGTGTTTGGTGGCAGGGAGCGGTGTGGAAGGGTGGAAACAGGATTAGGGAGACGGTTCCACTGTCACACAGACCTCCGGATTGTAATTCACATGCCTTCCAAACAGCTTGGCACAGCTTTAAGTCACCTAAGGTTTGCCTTGACATGAAATGCAGACCTGGGCACCAATGAGGTTATCAGGGGGGAGTGAGGGTCAGGGGAAGCCACAGGGTACAGAACACCCAACGTCCTCAGCATGCCACCGGATCCCCTACTCCTGTCACATGTGATGTGACACCTATCTAACAGTCACAAGATTACAATCCTCTTCATTAATTTTATCTCTCCCGACATAAACTTTTAATATGCGCACTGGCAGTATATGGGACTTCCACGGCAGTTTAAATGACTGCAACCTGTAATTACTGTTCCAGCACTTGATTAGAATAATCTGATTGCAATTATTGAGTGACTTTAAATACAAGCCCCGAGCTACAGAACAATAATTCAAGGGCAGTGATTGGGAACGAGGAACGTGTTTCTTTTTGGCTGTAAAATGATGTTATAATCGGAGCTGACTGGGGAAGCCCTGCTAGGGAGCCTTTCACCTCAATTAAAGCCCATTTATGCAGTGAGGAGGAAGAAGTTTGTGCTGCGATGTGGAGTTAATCGCGATGCCGACACTTTCTGAGCCATCACGGATCACAGAGTAAACCTCCCTAACAAGTAAACACGCAGATACACAAGCAGCACACAAGCATGGCAGACACGCTTGCATGCACTCACACACACACATGAGCGCACACAAAAATACATGAAATGGGCAGAGCTGTTTCGTCTCAGTTAATTGGGTAAAAAACTCAAAGTAATCTCTCAATCTTCAAAGTGCAAGACTATAGATAAGGTTTATAGCTGACATAATCACTGCAGTGTGGAGAGACACAAGCGCTGAATCAAACTCAGTTAACATGGCTGCCAGTCCCTATATCTGGAGTCAAAATGGCCGCTAGTCCCTATATGTGGAGTCAATATGGCCGCTAGTCCCTATACGTGGAGTCAACATGTGTCACACCCTGACCTTATAGATCCTTTTTATGTCTCTATTTTGGTTTGGTCAGGGCGTGAGTTGGGGTGGGCATTCTATGTTTTTGTGTTCTATGTTTTCTATTTCTGTGTGTTTGGCCGGGTGTGGTTCTCAATCAGAGGCAGCTGTCTATCGTTGTCTCTGATTAAGAACCATACTTAGGTAGCCTTTTCCCACCTGTGTCTTGTGGGTAGTTATTTTCTGTTTAGTGTTTTCTGCACCTTACAAGACTGTTTCGGTTTTGTTTATTCATGTTGTTTTGTGTTTTACTGTTCAGTCAAATAAAAATCATGAACACGTATCACGCTGCACTTTGGTCCACGCCTTCTTCCAACAGCCGTTACAACATGGCTGCCAGTCCCTATAATGAAATCAAATTCAATTGTATTGGTTGCATACACATATTCAGCAGGTGTTATAGTGGAGGTAGCGAAATGCTTGTGTTCCTAGCTCCAACAGCACAGTAATATCTAACAATGCACACAAATCTAAAGGTAAAAGAATGGAATTAAGAAATATAGTAATATTAGGACGGGGAATGTCGGAGTCCGGAGTATAAATATATATTTATGTTTAAGGGTATATGCTCTCAATGATGCATATGTACTTTACCGGTCAAAAGTTTTAGAGCACCTACTCATTCAATGATTTATTTTTATTTTGACTATTTTCTACATTAAATTATAATAGTGAAGACATCAAAACTATGAAATGACACATATGGAATCATGTAGTAATGAAAAAAGTGTTAAACAAATCAATATACACTACCGTTTAAAAGTTTGGGGTCATTTCAGAATTTCCTCGTTTTTGAAAGAAAAGCAATTTTTTTTGTCCATTAAAATAACATTAAGTTGATCGGAAATACAGTGTAGACATCTGTTGTAAATGACTATCGTAGCTGGAAAAGGCTGGTTTGTAATGGAATATCTACATAGGCCCATTATCAGCAACCATTACTCCTGTGTTCCAATGGCACGTTGTGTTAGCTAATCCAAGTTTTTTTTATTTTAAAAGGCTAATTGATCATTAGAAAACCCTTTTGCAATTATGTTAGCACAGCTGAAAACTGTGTCCTGATTAAAGAAGCAATAAAACTGGCCTTCATTAGACTAGTTGAGTATCCGGAGCATCATCATTTGTGGGTTCGGTTACAGGCTCAAAATGGCCAGAAATAAAGCACTTTCTTCTGAAACTCGTCAGTCTACTCTTGATCTGAGAAATGAAAGCTATTCCATGCGAGAAGTTTCCAAGAAACTGAAGAACTCCCTTCACAAAACAGTGCAAACTGGCCCTAACCAGAATAGAAAGACGAGTGGGAGGCTCCGGTGTACAACTGAGCAAGAAGACAAGTAGTGTCTAGTTTGAGAAACAGACGCCTCACAAGTCCTCAACTGGCAGTTTCATTAATAGTACTCGCAAAACACCAGTCTCAACGTCAACAGTGAACGGCGACTCCGGGAGGCTGGCCTTCTAGGCAGAGTTCCTCTGTCCAGTGTCAGTGCTATTTTGCCCATTTTAATCTTTTATTTTTATTGGCCAGTCTGAGATATGTTTTTTTCTTTGCAACTCTGCCTAGAAGGCCAGCATCCCGGAGTCGCCTCTTCACTGTTGACGTTGAGACTGGTATTTAAATACTGCAAAGTAGCTTAGGAGCCTGAAACAAGGCGGCCATGTCTATCGGTGCCATTACTAGATTACTAGACCTGGAGTCAACATGGCTGCCAGTCCCTATACCTGGCAAACCAACGTCCAAACGTCCAAATCATTACTTTCACTTCACCAGTGGCTCACTTGACTCTGAGAACTGTTAGGTGATTATTAAAAAAGATGGTGCAAATGGGAAAAAGTACCGGCACTGATTCCATGGTCAACGTGAAGGACGAATCCTGTGACTAATTCTTTCACCTGAGGATATTCCTTCTGTGTCTCTGACTCACAGGCTGACCCACTGTGGCTGATTAAAGAAACAAGACTGATTAGTAGCTCCTCACAGAGAACCAGCTATAGTACTCATGTAGGTGTGTGTGTGTGTGTGTGTGTGTGTGTGTGTGTGTGTGTGTGTGTGTGTGTGTGTGTGTGTGTGTGTGTGTGTGTGTGTGTGTGTGTGTGTGTGTGTGTGTGTGTGTGTGTGTGTGTGTGTGTGTGTGTGTGTGTGTGCACTCTTAGCTCAACAGCCATTTCAAAGGGGGCAAGCATTCAATAATCCACTAATTGCTGTTACATGCTCACTAGAATGAACAGAGCCGTTGTCTCCTATTCTCACTGTAAATTCTAAATTCAAAGAGCTTGAGCAATGTGTTATTGCTCAAAACATCTTTGCTGGATCATAGGGCTCGGAGTTAATGACAATACCATGTGTGATAACCACCTAATTGTATGATAATGAGCCAATAACATCAATGGCTAATGACACTAGTCTAAGGCACCCCGGGCCCCACTGTGGCACATCCAACACTGATAGAGCAGGATAAATCACAGCAGCCTTGATAGCTTCATTAGTCTTATGAAAGAAGGTGTTAGACTCAAAAGATGGCTGCCACCATGTCCCGTCTCAGGAGAATGGAATGAACCCTGCAGTCACACACACTGTGGACTCTCAGCCTGCCATTCTTTTCACTGGACACCAACAGCAGTGTAATAAGGGAGTCACTAGGGGAAAGGAGGAGGTTCACTGGGGGCTGAAACTGAGTTAAAACAGCTAGTCTGTCACTACAGAATTATAGGCAAAGGAGCTTGAAATAGGTCAAATTCACACGCACTGTTCAACAAAACATACGGAAGATGATCATTATACATTGACAGAAATATGTCTCTAAGAAAATATAAATATTATGATTATTTACAAGAAAAACATTTTCAGTTAACCTGGTGAGAAGGCAGCCATAAACCACTCAGCAGTGATCTCCTATTTGAAGTGATATCTGAGCAGTGACAGTCTAAACAGTCTAAACCAAGTGATTCAACCCTCAACACTACAGTTCCCTCACTCTCACTGCCTTCTAGGATCTGTCACTCAGAGAAGGGTGTGTGTGTGTGTGTGTGTGTGTGTGTGTGTGTGTGTGTGTGTGTGTGTGTGTGTGTGTGTGTGTGTGTGTGTGTGTGTGTGTGTGTGTGTGTGTGTGTGTGTGTGTGTGTGTGCGTGCGTGTGTGTGTGTGTGTGTGTGTTTTAACCCTTATTTTACCAGTTAAGTTGACTGAGAACACATTCACAGCAACAACCTGGTGAATAGTTACAGGGGAGAGGAGGGGGGCTGAATGAGCCAATTTGAAACTGGGAATGATTAGGTGGCCATGATGGTATGATGGGCGAGAATGGGAATTTACTCATTAGTTTGTATGTTTGCTAAAGCATGAGTGGGTGGCTGCAGCCTGTGTGTGTGTGTGTGTGTGTGTGTGTGTGTGTGTGTGTGTGTGTGTGTGTGTGTGTGTGTGTGTGTGTGTGTGTGTGTGTGTGTGTGTGTGTGTGTGTGTGTGTGTGTGTGTGTGTGTGTGTGTGTGTGTGTGTGTGTACACTCTACTGTATATGTGTGTAAGTGGGCGTGGGCGGCAGTGGGTGGGTTGAAGGGGGCTGAACTTTCAGGAACTGTCAGGTCTCAACAATGGGGTAATAGTAAACAAGCGTGATGAAGGCTAATCACATTAAGCTAAGGCACAGCCTATGTAGGCATGGCCCTCTTAATCCACACTGCTCCTGATCATATTAACCTAATCCCAGAGGGAGAGGAGGACCAAGAGGAGCTTTCAAATTGCATTACATTAGGTATAATCATCTTTAGGCCAATTATCTGGCTGCTGTAGCAGAACACTCAGCTATCTGACAGAGTGGTTTAGTTACATTCGTTCACTTGTTTATGTATGATTTGGAGGTAGTGAATAGATTTTTCATAGGGTTAGCTAAAGTATCAGGCCCAAACAAGAAAGCCTGTTTAGTCCTCAATTTATCATTGTAGGTGACTTCAGATTTAGCTGTTAAAAAAAACAATCAAATCAAATCAAATGCTGTTTGTCACATACACGTGTTTAGCAGATGTTATTGCGGGTGTAGCGAAATGCTTGTGTTTCTAGCTCCAACAGTTCAGTAATATCTAACAAGTAATTTCTAACAATTTCACAAAAATACACACATCTAAAGTAATGGAATGTCATTAAGAATATATAAATATTTAGAAGAGCAACGTCAGAGTTGCATAGACTAAGATACAGTAGAATAGGATAAAATACAGTATGTACATATATATGAGATGAGTAATGCAAAATATGTAAACGTTATTAAAGTGACTAGTGTTCATTTTTAAAGTGGCCAGTGATTTCAATTCTATGTATATAGGGCAGCAGCATCTAATGTGCTAGTGATGGCTATTTAACAGTCTGATGGCCTTGAGATAGAAGCTGTTTTTCAGTCTCTCGGTCCCAGCTTTGATGCACCTGTACTGACCTCGCCTTCTGGATGATAGGGGGTGAACAGGCAGTGACTCGGGGTGGTTGTTGTCCTTGATGATCTTTTTGGCCTTCCTGTGACATCGGGTGCTATAGGTGTCCTGGAGGGCAGGTAGTTTGCCCCCGGTGGTGCATTGGGCAGACCACACCACCCTCTGGAGAGCCCTGCGATTTTGGCGGTGCGGTTTCCGTACCAGGTGGTGATACAGCCCGACAGAACCTCTCAATTGTGCATCTGTAAAAGTTTGTGAGGACAAATGCCACAAGTGCGCAACGCTGTCATCAAGGCAAAGGGTGACTACTTTGAAGAATCTCAAATATAACACTTTTTTGCTTACTTTATGATCCATATGTGTTATTACATAGTTTTGATGTCTTCACTATTATTCTACAGTGTAAGAAAAACCCTTGAATGAGTAGCTGTCTCCAAACTTTTGACTTGCACTCTAGGTATTCCTCTTGTCCAGATGGGATAGGGCAGTGTGCAGTGCGATGGCAATTGCATCGTCTGTGGATCTATTGGGACGGTAACAGAACAAGGAATTATTTGATATTATTCAGTCTACTTATTAATAAATAATTATTACAGATGTTATTGTCAATGGGCCATTTCCCATGCCGCAGTCTATTGAGAAAATGTATGAAACACCATCAATTCTCCCCCAGACTTTCTGAACTCTGCTGAGTAAACTTTATTCCTTCTCCCCTACACTGTAATACTGTTCTGTAATTTCAACAGTAAAACACGGTAGAAGGCACATTATAATTCCATACATGTGTTTTACAGCATTAATGCTGTAGATTGCACTGCATTATGAGTAAAATACTAGAACATACTGTTATTAACTTTAATTGGAAGCCTCCTGTAAATATTACTCTAACATACTGTATTTCTTTACAGTATTAACTTATGCCCACTCTAGATTCAAATTATCAGCTTCAGGTGCCAGCCATTTCCTGCAGGTGAGACACATGAAGATCAGACTATTTTAGTAATTATCTTCTTGAAGTGGCTCTGAAGTGGAATAATATGTTCAGCAGTTGCTGGGTAAGTACCTTGACTTGTTTATGAGTATGTATCTTTATTGCTAGCCAACGTTGAATTACTGCATGTTTTCTTAGCTAACTTCTCTAGGTAGCTAATGTTTGCTAGCTAGTTAGCTTGGTCAAGTTGACACAAGCCAATTGCGTTCTGCTCTAAATTGATTGTAAACAACCAAGAATAATTATTGTGATGACAGGCTATATCGCAGCCCCTGAGTGTCATAGAGAATACACTGAGTGCAGATTTGTGACGTCATGTTTTTACCATTACTACAGAGAAGATGGCTTGTTTCTAGCAGTTCAAACAATGACCCATATTACTGGCGCAACGTTTTTTCCGAATGAAGGGCAGAATTTTTTACATAATCGTACTCGTAAGCCGCTAAAGCCGATGCGAATGACCAGTGCAGCGTGTTGTATTGAGGTGCCTGCCGACCTAAGCAAGGTTCAGTGTCACTGGGCACCTGTAGCGTACAACACTCACAGAGGCATCAACGTGAGCTAGTAACGTGGCAGATTTTTTTTTCCCTCCCATGATTATATTTCAAGTACGATAGCAGCCCACACAAAACATAACTAATATTGGTAGCAATCTAGATGTCACCGTGATATAGTCTACTCAAATAAAATCAAATCAAAATCAAATCAAATTTTATTTGTCACATACACATGGTTAGCAGATGTTAATGCGAGTGTAGCGAAATGGTTGTGCTTCTAGTTCCGACAATGCAGTGATAACCAACAAGTAATCTAACTAACAATTCCAAAACTACTGTCTTATACACAGTGTAAGGGGATAAAGAATATGTACATAAGGATATATGAATGAGTGATGGTACAGAGCAGCATACAGTAGATGGTATCGAGTACAGTATATACATATGAGATGAGTATGTAGACAAAGTAAACAAAGTGGCATAGTTAAAGTGGCTAGTGATACATGTATTACATAACGATGCAGTCGATGATGTAGAGTACAGTATATACGTATACATATGAGATGAATAATGTAGGGTAAGTAACATTATATAAGGTAGCATTGTTTAAAGTGGCTAGTGATATATTTACATCATTTCCCATCAATTCCCATTATTAAAGTGGCTGGAGTTGGGTCAGTGTCAATGACAGTGTGTTGGCAGCAGCCACCTAATGTTAGTGGTGGCTGTTTAACAGTCTGATGGCCTTGAGATAGAAGCTGTTTTTCAGTCTCTCGGTCCCAGCTTTGATGCACCTGTACTGACCTCGCCTTCTGGATGATAGCGGGGTGAACAGGCAGTGGTTCGGGTGGTTGATGTCCTTGATGATCTTTATGGCCTTCCTGTAACATCGGGTGGTGTAGGTGTCCTGGAGGGCAGGTAGTTTGCCCCCGGTGATGCGTTGTGCAGACCTCACTACCCTCTGGAGAGCCTTACGGTTGAGGGCGGAGCAGTTGCCGTACCAGGCGGTGATACAGCCCGCCAGGATGCTCTCGATTGTGCATCTGTAGAAGCTTGTGAGTGCTTTTGGTGACAAGCCGAATTTCTTCAGCCTCCTGAGGTTGAAGAGGCGCTGCTGCGCCTTCTTCACGACGCTGTCAGTGTGAGTGGACCAATTGAGTTTGTCTGTGATGTGTATGCCGAGGAACTTAAAACTTGCTACCCTCTCCACTACTGTTCCATCTCCACTACTGTTCCATAAATGGTTTCCAACTCTTTGCAAACTGGAAACCATTTATGCGGAGGCTGCATTCATTGTAGCTGGGGATTTTAACAAAGCTAATCTGAAAACAAGACTCCCTAAATTTTATCAGCATATCGATTGCGCAACCAGGGGTTGTAAAACCTTGGATCATTGTTACTCTAACTTCCGCGACGCATATAAGGCCCTGCCCCGCCCCCCTTTCGGAAAAGCTGACCACGACTCCACTTTGTTGATCCCTGCCTACAGGCAGAAACTTAAACAAGAGGCTCCCACGCTGAGGTCTGTCCAACGCTGGTCAGACCAAGCTGACTCCACACTCCAAGACTGCTTCCATCACGTGGACTGGGACATGTTTCGTATTGCGTCAGATAAAAATATTGACGAATACGCTGATTCGGTGTGCGAGTTCATTAGAACGTGCGTTGAAGAAGTCGTTCCCATAGCAACGATAAAAACATTCCCTAACCAGAAACCGTGGATTGATGGCAGCATTCGCGTGAAACTGAAAGCGCGAACCACTGCTTTTAATCAGGGCAAGGTGTCTGGCAACATGACCGAATATAAACAATGCAGCTATTCCCTCCGCAAGGCTATTAAACAAGCTAAGCGTCAGTACAGAGACAAAGTAGAATCTCAATTCAACGGCTCAGACACAAGAGGCATGTGGCAGGGTCTACAGTCAATCACGGACTACAAGAAGAAACCCAGCCCAGTCACGGACCAGGATGTCTTGCTCCCAGACTAAATAACTTTTTTGCCCGCTTTGAGGACAATACAGTGCCACTGACACGGCCTGCAACGAAAACATGCGGTCTCTCCTTCACTGCAGCCGAGGTGAGTAAGACATTTAAACGTGTTAACCCTCGCAAGGCTGCAGGCCCAGACGGCATCCCCAGCCGCGCCCTCAGAGCATGCGCAGACCAGCTGGCCGGTGTGTTTACGGACATATTCAATCAATCCCTATACCAGTCTGCTGTTCCCACATGCTTCAAGATGGCCACCATTGTTCCTGTTCCCAAGAAAGCTAAGGTAACTGAGCTAAACGACTATCGCCCCGTAGCACTCACTTCCGTCATCATGAAGTGCTTTGAGAGACTAGTCAAGGACCATATCACCTCCACCCTACCTGACACCCTAGACCCACTCCAATTTGCTTACCGCCCAAATAGGTCCACAGACGATGCAATCTCAAACACACTGCACACTGCCCTAACCCACCTGGACAAGAGGAATACCTATGTGAGAATGCTGTTCATCGACTACAGCTCGGCATTCAACACCATAGTACCCTTGAAGCTCGTCATCAAGCTCGAGACCCTGGGTCTCGACCCCACCCTGTGCAACTGGGTACTGGACTTCCTGACGGGCCGCCCCCAGGTGGTGAGGGTAGGCAACAACATCTCCTCCCCGCTGATCCTCAACACGGGGGCCCCACAAGGGTGCGTTCTGAGCCTTCTCCTGTACTCCCTGTTCACCCACGACTGTGTGGCCACGCACGCCTCCAACTCAATCATCAAGTTTGCGGACAACACAACACTGGTAGGCTTGATTACCAACAACGACGAGACGGCCTACAGGGAGGAGGTGAGGGCCCTCGGAGTGTGGTGTCAGGAAAATAACTTCACAACAACTACTGTTCCATCGATGTGGATAGGGGGGTGTTCCCTCTGCTGTTTCCTGAAGTCCACAATCATCTCCTCAATGGGGAGAGCATGAAGGGCAAAAACACTGGGACACAGTGTCCTCTTTAGCTGTCACAACCCAGTGAGATTCGGTTTACTTGGCTCTCAGCAGCGACAGATACTATAGGTCTTTGTTTTGCAGGCCAGGAGTGTCCATATAGCCTCTCCCAACATTTTTCCATAATGTTACAATATTAGCCAATCCTGTCCACTTTACAGGATGAAAGGAAAATGTTGTGAGTCTGGTAAAATAATCTGTGGTATTGTGTAGGCTTGTTCAATGCATCAAATGATTTCATAAACTACTTTGGATAAGTCGCTTTGGATAAAAGCGTCTGCTAAATGGCATATATTATTATTATTATTATTATTATATATGCTGTCGATTCAAATCTACCCAAGATCATGAACCCTGAAGACAGACCCATTTTTATTTATTTTTCCTTTTTTAATTGAACTATTTGCACATCGCTACAACACTGTATATAGATATAATATGACATTTCAAATGTCTTCATTCTTTTGGAACTTTTGGAACTGTTCAATTTTTATTGCTAATTTCACTTTTGTTTATCCATTTCACTTGCTTAGGCTTCCCATGTCAATAAAGCCCCTTGAATTGAATTGAGTAAGAGAGAGAATGAGAGAGAGAGAAACAGAGGTAGAGAGAGAGGAAGAAAAGAGAGAGAGGCAGAGGGAGAGAGAAGGGGAGTTAAGGAAACAGAGGAAGATGAGAGAGATCTGATGGGATGGTGACGGAGAGATGATAAGAGAGGACAGGGAGGGAGGGAGATAAAAAGGTAAACAATAGAAGAGGGAGAGAGAAAGAGAGAAAATAATGGGTAGGTTGAAAGAGAGTGATGGTGAAAGGGGGAGAGGGAAAGAGAGAGGGGTAGGAAGAGAGGGAGGAGGGAGATAAGAAGTGATTGGAGTGAGAGAGAGAAGGATGGAGGGAAAGAAAGAGAGGGGTGGATGGAGAGAGAGAGGGATGGAGGGAAAGAGAGAGGGGGATGGGGGGAGAGTGAGAGAGGGATGGAGGGAAAGAGAGAGAGGGATGGATAGAGAAAGAGATAGAGAGAGAGAGGGATGGAAGGATGGAGAGAGAGAGAGAGAGAGGGATAGAGGGAAAGAGAGAGAGGGATGGAGGGAGAGAGAGAGAGGGGAGGATGGATGGCGAGAGAGAGAGGGATGGATGGAGGGAAAGAGAGAGAGGGATGGAGGGAGGGAGAGAGGTCCTTGAAGTAGACCCTGGATGCTATGCACCAGCTGGACTCTGAGAGCTGCCTGCTGATACTGACTGCCCTCCCAGTTCTTCTCTCTCCTTCCCAGTCCTTCTCTCTGCCCTCCTCCCCCCCTCCAATCCTTGAACATGCAGCTGGTGCCTCTTACAGCCCCAGCCCAGATTAGCAGGTGAACTCTGAGCATGGCTCCCCACTCCGGGGGCCTTGCAGCAAGGCTATCTCGTTTTCCTCTGCTCTCCTTACTCCACAGTCAGACACATGGATAACACTCCTGAGCGTGACCTCTCCCTGGCACAACTGCTGTGTGACAACAGTCCCCTGGCTTCTGTCCCCAATTTGCCACGGCTGATCACACTAACATTCAGGCCTTTATCCAACACACCAATGTCTGCCACCAGGCAGGCTGGATCAAGGAACATACAGAAGTATGGTGAAGAAGATATTTTAGTGTCATCAAATAGGTATAATTTGCTTTTTTGCAGACAAAAGAGGACCATGTTCGTGAAGAGCAAAACAGAGCTCCTGGATATCCTATGATGTGTGTGTCACACACTGATCTGTTTCACCTGTCGTGATTGTCTCCACCCCTCTCCAGCGTTTTTCCCTCTGTTCCTGTCTCTTGATTGTTCCTGTTTTTCCCGGTTTTGACCTTTTCTGACAGCCCTGAGCCTTCCTGCCGTCCTGTACCTTTGCCCCACTACTCTGGATTATCGACCCCTACCTGCCTTGACCTGTTGTTCGTCTGCCCCTGTTGCTGTAATAAACATTGTTAGTTCGACACAGTCACATTTGGGCCCTACCTGAAACGTGATAGTGTGATAGGTCTACAAGGCAATTCATTCACTGAGAGGAGTCCCAGCCTCCGTCCCAAATGGCACCCTATTCCCTATATAAGCTCACTAATTTTGACCAGGGCTCATTGGGCTTTGGTCAAAAATAGTGCACTACAGCCCCAGTCAGCTGTACAGCCCCAGTTATCTGTGCAGCCACTACTGCAGTAGGATACAAATATTATATGGAAAACAAAAGGGGACAAATATAATTTCTGCATAATCTTAAGTAGCCTTCTTGTATGTGGAAACCAAAAATGTACAGTGTTTTTTAGAAACTGCAATGCTAGGCTAATAGAAGGGACACATTAGACTGGATAAGAGAGTTCTTCAGCTCCCGGAACTGAAGAGGCCAACAGCAGCCATGTTGCAGAGCCCATGCATGGATTCACTAGGAACCAATTCGAAGCAAAATTGACAAAACGGGAGAGACCTACCTGATTTGTCCTATACAATCTCTATTTTGTCACAGCGAGAGAGAGGGGTAGGGAGAGAGAGATGAGGGAGAGAGAGGGAGGGAGACAAGAAGTGATTGGGGAGAGAGAGAGGGATGGAGGGAGAGAGAGAGAGAGAGATGAAGGAGAGAGAGGGAGGGAGATAAGAAGTGATTGGGGAGAGAGAGAGGGATGGAGGGAGAGAGAGGGATGGAGGGTAAGAGAGAGAGGGATGGAGGGAGAGAGGTCCTTGAAGTAGACCCTGGATGCTATGAACCAGCTGGACTCTGAGAGCTGCCTGCTGATACTGGCTGCCCTCCCAGTTCTTCTCTCTCCTTCCCAGTCCTCCCTCTCTTCTCTTCTCTCTCCCTCCCAGATTTGTATCTCTCTCCCTCCCCCTTCTCTCCCTCCATCCCTCCCTCTATCCCTCCCTCCCGGTCCTCCTCTCTATCTATCTCTCTCTCTTTTCTCTCTTTCCATCCCTCCCTCCCTCCCTCCCTCCCTCCCTCCCTCCCTCCCTCCCTCCCTCCCTCCCTCCCTCCCTCCCTCCCTCCCTCCCTCCCTCCTCCCTCTCAGTCCTTCTCTTCCGCTCTCCCAGATTTGTATCTCCCTCCCGCCCATTTCTTCTCTCCCTCCCTCCCAGTTCTTCTCTCCCTCCCTCTCAGTTCTTCTCTCTCTCCCTCCCAGTTCTTCTCTCTCTCCCTCCCAGTTCTTCTCTCCCTCCCTCCCAGTTCTTCTCTCTCTCCCTCCCAGTTCTTCTCTCTCTCCCTCCCAGTTCTTCTCTCTCTCCCTCCCAGTTCTTCTCTCTCTCCCTCCCAGTTCTTCTCTCCCTCCCTCCCAGTTCTTCTCTCCATCCCTCCCAGTTCTTCTCTCCCTCCCTCCCTCCCTCCCAGTTCTTCTCTCTCTCCCTCCCAGTTCTTCTCTCTCTCCATCCCAGTTCTTCTCTCCCTCCCTCCCAGTTCTTCTCTCTCTCCCTCCCAGTTCTTCTCTCTCTCCCTCCCAGTTCTTCTCTCCCTCTGTCATTCCAGTGAACATGTGGCTGGTGCCTCTTACAGCCTCAGCCGAGATTATATTTGTTTTATTTGTCAAATAAAAAACATTGTTTTGATACACTATAGTGAGCACTAATGAATACACCCCATGTGAGTGGCTGTTGTGGAATATTCCACTCAGTGGCTTTCTTAAGAGCACAACAACAGGCGTGTGTGAAGTGCAACCCGCTGCCAGAACCACAGGTCATTGCTCTGTGATATCTATCATAACTTTAGCTAATCTAACATGACAATATAGCGCTAATTAATTCAGCTGTTGTCATCAATAAAGTCGAACAAATGAGAGCGTCAGGGTGAAGCACCATTGTCATGCAGGCACCACCTCGCCCGGGCCCGCCATGCGAGCATACCTATGGAATCCGAACAGAGGAAATGTATTAGGGCTTTCATTAGATGCCTATCTGTCACTTGTAGGCATCATTTGTAAACAAATATATACAATTTAAAAACTGTGGAATAATTTTGTTGATAATTCTAAGTGTATGACTTAACACCTCTGGAATATCACTTATTTTCAAATAAACATTTATTTTAAGGTTCATAAATGAACATGTAATAATTTTCAGATTTAGAATTGTGCAAAAAATGACAAAAGCTACAGTATACCAACATAACAGACACATGCACTGTATATGCTAACTGTAGTCATATATGCATCATTGTATATTTGCCAGAGATGCTTATATTTACATGTTTGGTGGACAAAGGAGGAGAGAAAGAAGACAGAAAGAGATTGGAGAAAAGGAGTGAACTAAGAGTATCCTGCTTTAAAAGGGAGTTGGAAAAAAGACAACAGAGAGAGGAAAATGAGGCCTTGGAATCAAAGCCAGTCACTTCAAGGGCCTGAACTTGGCCATTGAATTCCTTGGAAGAGCTTCTTATCCACACAGGGAGGAGAAAGAAGGCTGGTAAACTGAAGAGCAAGAAGTAGAGAGAGAGAGCGAGAGAGACACATAGAGAGAAAGAAAGGGAAAAAGTGTGGACTGAGGTTGGGGGAGAGAGTAGCGAGGGAAAAGAAGCTAACCACCAAGGAGAACAAAGGCAGTACAGCAGACGACTGGCTTCTTCCTCTCTTGTTTTGAGGGTGGAGTTTGCAGCAAATGACCTGTTTCCAAGTAATCATCTGAAAAAATGAAGATCTCCCTTAACAAGAGCAGTAACTCCTGTGTGTGGACTCAAGAAGGACCGGAAGACACAGTAGACATGACATTAAGTGCAATAAATACAATAAATATTTGCAACACACACACAGTAAAACTCTGTCCCTCGTGATGTATAGACCGTCCTTAATTTGTGTTCAATGGGATTCAATTGATCATTTCCATAAAATACTGTATGTATAATTGGTCCTTCCAATTTGTTCCCTTTAAAGAAAAAAACATCTATAATGATGAAAACCGTGTATCATTTATATTTGGGCTTTTATTGTATACCATGTATGCTGTCTATATAACTTGTAATTGATATAAGTCGACATCTAAGTATTAAGTATTTTTACCTAAATTGTTATGGCTGTATTGTTTTAAAAACCAATAATGTTGTGGGTCCATCAGACATTGACATTGATTGAATAACAAAAACATGATCACGCCACAAGGCTTAACAAGAACAGTTTTCAAAGTCTATCAGACAGAGGGAGATCAGGTAAGAGATGAGAGGGTTGGCAGCATTGTGCTGGCCCACTTAAATCTTATATCCAATTCACTAAAGTGTCATTTGACAAGTGAGTTGGTATTTCTAGTGTGCGTAGTAGAGCAGTAGTAAAGCAGTCTGGACCAACTGATGCCAAGTTTGCAGCAGCCCCAAGCTAGTGACCTTGTTATGCTCAGTGTTTAATTTGTAAATCAGGAGGTGCCGGAACAAAAAGTCCTCCTGGAACAGAAAGTCTGTTTGAGAGGAATGTGACCTGGGGAGCTGACGGCTTGAGCAGTCAATGCCAGGAGGAAGGCTAGACCGCTATCGCGACAGGTCGAGCAACGCCATTTATCTGTGACTGTTTTCATGATACACTACTGCCTCTTGTATTGGGCTACACACAGTCCACAACTAGGTATTTTTATAAGAAGCTATTGATCCTCTGAGGCTAAGTTATAGTCTTTCTCATAGTGTAGTAGGCTATTCTAAATGATTTCATTTCTTTCTGAACAGACAGAAGTCATTCTATAACTTTGGCAAATGTCAATTCATCAGGGTGCTGCAGCTCCTCCAGAAAGATGAGAGTTGCAGGCTCATGACCAGAAAGAGAGAGAGAGTGAGCATAGAAAGTGAATCTCATTCTAGTCTGAGAGATACAGTCGTGCTTCTTACACAGCCACGACCACACGTTGGTCTCAAGCACAGCTTGACATGTTGCACAAACCATTGTTGCACAAATTCTACTTTTTCATATTAAAAGTCTTTTTTTTTTTGGGGGATAATTAATGAGGAGGAAACTCGAATGAACTTTGATCGCTTTTATTAGAGTTGTTACATTGAAAAATTGTATCTATATTTTTCATGGCAGGAGAGGTACTGGATCCTGGTTTGGTTTGGCCTCTCCAAAATGTTTAAATAAAAACAGAGAATAACATTAAAACCACTTCCAGTTCAGCCCTTGATTACAACATTCAGGGGAAAATAAAAGGAAGGACATAGAAAAATAATAAAAAATAGATGTAATGAGAATGAGTGACTCCCTACAACTCAGTGTAAGTCAATGCTACAGTAGTTAGTGTTAGTCACCGCCTGGTATGGCAACTGCTCTGTATCTGACCGTAAGGCACTACAGAGGGTAGTACGTATGGCAGAGTACATCACTGGGTCCAAGCTTCTTGACATCCAGGACCTACAGATTAGGTGGTGTCAGAGGAAGGCCCAAAAATGGTCAAAGACTCCAGTCACTCAAGTCATAGACTGTCCCCCACCCTTGTTTTTACACTGCTGCTATTCGCTGTTTATTATCTGTGCATAGTCACTTTACAAATTACCCCGACTAACCTGTACCCCCGCACATTGACTTGGAACAGTTACCCCTGTATATAGCCTCGTTATAGGGCATCACACAATTGGCCCAGCGTCGTCCGGGTTAGGGGAGGGTCTGGCCAGGGTAGGCCATCATTGTAAAACAATAATTTGTTCTTAACTGACTTGCCTAGTGATATAAAGGTTACATAAAAACAAATACAAAATACATTTGATTTTCTTTATTTTCTTTATGGGGGGTGGATCAGCTTAATATTGCAGAAAGAATGTTGCTTCCAATGTAATTGTCTGCATCATTTCCAATCCCCCATATTTTTTGGGTAAATATATATATCCATACACGCATGCATACATATACACATATATACTGTACATACACATACCTAAATAGACATACATACTTTTTTAAAGAATATACCTTTATTATTATTCCCCACAAACCGTACCGCCGATCCCCCAATTGAAATAAACTAATAAACACTTCTGCTTTTACCTTCAATTTATACATCTCATACACATTTTACAGACACAGTCTACTTTACAATAGTTCTCTCTTGTTTGTTCTTAGTCCTTCCTCTATTTCTGATGTCCATCCAGTTTGACTTCTATTTGTAACTGTGCTATTTCAGAAAAGTTCCGAACCTATATACATTGTACAGACCCCGTATGTTTTACATTGTTTATCTTGTTATTAGTCCCACCCTTCAGCTCCATTCAACCCCTCCCATCTATCTCTCAACATCAGCCATTTCGGATTTCTATTTGCCATATATTTTTCAACTATGCTGTGATGCTTCACAAAATAATTGAACCTTCCTATTCTCATAGCTTCTACAGATTGTAAATTCAAAATAAAAAATTCTGCTAAAATAATTATTATATTATTGATTGACTATGGCTTTTCAAAACACCCAGTATTGCTGTCTGTAGCGTTAGTTCTACGCAAATGTTGCAATTCTTCAGCCATCCCTTTACCTGTGACCAAAAACTAGCTACATATGGACAATATCAAAATAAATGATCTAATGACTGCCTCCTCACAGCAGAATCTGCAGAGCTGGGAAGATTGTATCCCCCATACATATAACATTCTATTAGTTGCAAGAATTTGGTATAGTAATTTATATTGAAAAATTTGAAGTTTTGAATCCGGCGTTGTTTTGCGTATCAATTCATAAACCATGTGCCATGGAATGAGTACATTGAAAATCTCTTCCCAACTATTTTGCAATTTACATGGCACAGCTGTCAGTTTTTTGGTCCTTAAATGAAATTGGTATGTTTTTATTTATCACACTTTTCTTTAACCATTTATGTTCTTTAATGCAGGGCCGACATACAAGTTCCTTACTTTTTTCCCGTCCTACTTGCCTCTTCCATTTTTCTGGTAATGCTGCAATTAATTGGTTGTAATTTGGGGTAGAGCAGACATTTCCATATGTCTGTGTTAGCTGCATGTGTGACATAACTCCACCAGTCCTATTTATGATATCATTCACTAAAATTATACCTTTTAAAAAAAAGATTCCATAAATACAGTTTTTTTAATCAATTAATATATTTGAATTTAACCACAATATTTGTTGTACTATTTGTTCCGTCCTTTCAGGTGGATTAAACTGAAATTGCAAACAACTTTCTAAGGCTTGTTTATTTCCTTTTCAAACAACCGAAAGTGAGCAGGTGTAATCTGAATAAAGGTGAATAGGCCCTTCCTGAATATAGGATGAGACATTCGTACCAATTGACTAGAGAACCAGTTTGGATTTAAGTATAACTTTTGTATGACTGATGCCTTTAGTGAGAGGTCTAATGCTTTAATATTTAATCATTTCTGCCCACCGAATTCATATTCGTTATATAAATAGGCCCTTTTAATTTTATCTGGCTTGCCGTTACAAATAAAATTGAATATTTTTTGTTCATATAATTTAAAAAGCAGGTCACTAGGTGTATGCAAAACCATAAGCAAATAGGTAAACTGTGATCTAACTAAAGAGTTAAATCAGGGTGATTTTTCCACAAATAGACAGGTATTTTCCTTTCCATGGTAGCAAGAGCTTATCTTTCTATAAATATTTATCAGAGTGAGATCATTTCTTTCTTTTGGGATTTGTATACCGAGTATGTTCACATCTCTGTCAGACCATTTAATTGGTAAACTACATGGTAATGTGAAATGTGCATTTTTTAGTGATCCAATACGTAATATGGTACATTTATCATAATTTGGTTTTAATCCAGAGAGGATAGCAAAAGTATCTAGATCCTCTAAGAGGCCGTGGAGAGACTCTAATTGTGGTTTTAAAAGAAAACATGAATCATCAGCGTACAATGACACCTTAGTTTTTAAGCCACGGATTTCTAATCCCTTAATATTATTGTTTGATCTAATTTTAGCAGCTAACATTTCAATGGCAATAATAAATAGATATGCCGATAGTGGACAACCTTGTTTTTCTCCTCTAGATAGTTTAAAACTTTCTGAGATGTAGCCATTATTTACTATTTTACACCTAGGGTTACTGTACATAACCTTAACCCATTTTATAAGAGATTCCCCAAAATTGAAATGTTCTAGGCATTTATATATAAACTCCAGTCGTACTTTATCAAAAGCCTTTTTAAAATGATCTATGAAAACCAGGCCTGGTGTCCCCGATATCTCATAGTGTTCTATTGTTTCCAGTACTTGTCTTATATCATCTCCAATGTATCATCCATGTAAAAAACCTGTCTGATTATGATTAATAATATCTGACAATACCTTTTTAATTCTATGTGCCAAGCATTTTGCTAGGATTTTTGCATCAAAACACTGAAGTGTAAGAGGTCTCCAATTTTTTTAATGGACTGGATCTTTATATATACCACTTGGGTCCTGTTTCAGTAATAATGATGTCAGACCTTCTTGTTGCGTGTCTGATAATCTACCATTTATATAGGAGTGGTTAAAACAAGCCAATAATGGTCCTTTGAGTATACCCCAAAAAGATGTGTATACTTCCACTGGTATGCAATCCAGCCCTGGAGTTTTCCCATCCTTAAAGGCCCCAATTGCCTCAAGCAGTTCTTCCTCTGTAATTTGGCCTTCACATGAGTCTTTCTGTACAGACATTCATTTTACATTATTAGTAGGAAAAAAATCCATACAATTAGTTTGAGTTAGTGGAGATGGAGAGGCCTGAAATGAAAACATATTCTTAAAGTACTTTACTTCCTCTTTCAAAATATCATTTGGTGAATCATGCGTGACTCCATCATTTGTAACAAGTTTTAATACATTTTTTGGTAGTATTTCTACATTGAAGATTGAAAAATAATTTGGTGCATTTTCCCCCATATTCCAACCAGTTTGCTTTATTATTATAATATATTACACTAGATCTTTCTTGAATAAGTTCCTCCATTTATTTTTGTTTTTCCTTTTAACTTATTCTGTGCCTCTATAGTACTGTTTTTATTGCTATCTAACTGTACTGTTAGTCCTTCAATTTCCTTTGTTAATATGGACTCTTTTGATCTAAATTGCTTTTGTTTTCTAGATGAGTACTGAATTGCATTGCCTCTAAAGGCACATTTAAAAGTGTCCCATACAGTAAGGGGATCTGCTGATTTCTTTTGTTTTCTAGATGAGTACTGAATTGCCTCTAAAGGCACATTTAAAAGTGTCCCATACAGTAAGGGGATCTGCTGATTGCTTTTGTTTTCTAGATGAGTACTGAATTGCCTCTAAAGGCACATTTAAAAGTGTCCCATACAGTAAGGGGATATGCTGATTGCTTTTGTTTTCTAGATGAGTACTCCATTGCCTCTAAAGGCACATTTAAAAGTGTCCCATACAGTAAGGGGATCTGCTGATTGCTTTTGTTTTCTAGATGAGTACTGAATTGCATTGCCTCTAAAGGCACATTTAAAAGTGTCCCATACAGTAAGGGGATCTGCTGATTGCTTTTGTTTTCTAGATGAGTACTGAATTGCCTCTAAAGGCACATTTAAAAGTGTCCCATACAGTAAGGGGATCTGCTGATTGCTTTTGTTTTCTAGAGGAGTACTGAATTGCCTCTAAAGGCACATTTAAAAGTGTCCCATACAGTAAGGGGATCTGCTGATTACTTTTGTTTTCTAGATGAGTACTGAATTGCCTCTAAAGGCACATTTAAAAGTGTCCCATACAGTAAGGGGATCTGCTGATTGCTTTTGTTTTCTAGATGAGTACTGAATTGCCTCTAAAGGCACATTTAAAAGTGTCCCATACAGTAAGGGGATCTGCTGATTGCTTTTGTTTTCTAGATGAGTACTGAATTGCCTCTAAAGGCACATTTAAAAGTGTCCCATACAGTAAGGGGATCTGCTGATTGCTTTTGTTTTCTAGATGAGTACTGAATTGCCTCTAAAGGCACATTTAAAAGTGTCCCATACAGTAAGGTGATCTGCTGATTGCTTTTGTTTTCTAGATGAGTACTGAATTGCCTCTGAAGGCACATTTAAAAGTGTCCCATACAGTAAGGGGATCTGCTGATTACTTTTGTTTTCTAGATGAGTACTGAATTGCATTGCCTCTAAAGGCACATTTAAAAGTGTCCCATACAGTAAGGGGATCTGCTGATTGCTTTTGTTTTCTATATGAGTACTGAATTGCCTCTAAAGGCACATTTAAAAGTGTCCCATACAGTAAGCGGATCTGCTGATTGCTTTTGTTTTCTAGATGAGTATTGAATTGCCTCTAAAGGCACATTTAAAAGTGTCCCATACAGTAAGGGGATCTGCTGATTGCTTTTGTTTTCTAGATGAGTACTGAATTGCCTCTAAAGGCACATTTAAAAGTGTCCCATACAGTAAGGGGATATGCTGATTGCTTTTGTTTTCTAGATGAGTACTCCATTGCCTCTAAAGGCACATTTAAAAGTGTCCCATACAGTAAGGGGATCTGCTGATTGCTTTTGTTTTCTAGATGAGTACTGAATTGCATTGCCTCTAAAGGCACATTTAAAAGTGTCCCATACAGTAAGGGGATCTGCTGATTGCTTTTGTTTTCTAGATGAGTACTGAATTGCCTCTAAAGGCACATTTAAAAGTGTCCCATACAGTAAGGGGATCTGCTGATTGCTTTTGTTTTCTAGAGGAGTACTGAATTGCCTCTAAAGGCACATTTAAAAGTGTCCCATACAGTAAGGGGATCTGCTGATTACTTTTGTTTTCTAGATGAGTACTGAATTGCCTCTAAAGGCACATTTAAAAGTGTCCCATACAGTAAGGGGATCTGCTGATTGCTTTTGTTTTCTAGATGAGTACTGAATTGCCTCTAAAGGCACATTTAAAAGTGTCCCATACAGTAAGGGGATCTGCTGATTACTTTTGTTATCTAGATGAGTACTGAATTGCCTCTAAAGGCACATTTAAAAGTGTCCCATACAGTAAGGGGATCTGCTGATTGCTTTTGTTTTCTAGATGAGTACTGAATTGCCTCTAAAGGCACATTTAAAAGTGTCCCATACAGTAAGGTGATCTGCTGATTGCTTTTGTTTTCTAGATGAGTACTGAATTGCCTCTAAAGGCACATTTAAAAGTGTCCCATACAGTAAGGGGATCTGCTGATTACTTTTGTTTTCTAGATGAGTACTGAATTGCATTGCCTCTAAAGGCACATTTAAAAGTGTCCCATACAGTAAGGGGATCTGCTGATTGCTTTTGTTTTCTATATGAGTACTGAATTGCCTCTAAAGGCACATTTAAAAGTGTCCCATACAGTAAGGGGATCTGCTGATTGCTTTTGTTTTCTAGATGAGTACTGAATTGCCTCTAAAGGCACATTTAAAAGTGTCCCATACAGTAAGGGGATCTGCTGATTGCTTTTGTTTTCTAGATGAGTACTGAATTGCCTCTAAAGGCACATTTAGAAGTGTCCCATACAGTAAGGGGATCTGCTGATTACTTTTGTTTTCTAGATGAGTACTGAATTGCCTCTAAAGGCACATTTAAAAGTGTCCCATACAGTAAGGGGATCTGCTGATTACTTTTGTTTTCTAGATGAGTACTGAATTGCCTCTAAAGGCACATTTAAAAGTGTCCCATACAGTAAGGGGATCTGCTGATTGCTTTTGTTTTCTAGATGAGTACTGAATTGCCTCTAAAGGCACATTTAAAAGTGTCCCATACAGTAAGGGGATCTGCTGATTACTTTTGTTTTCTAGATGAGTACTGAATTGCATTGCCTCTAAAGGCACATTTAAAAGTGTCCCATACAGTAAGGGGATCTGCTGATTGCTTTTGTTTTCTAGATGAGTACTGAATTGCATTGCCTCTAAAGGTACATTTAAAAGTGTCCCGTACAGTAAGGGGATCTGCTGATTGCTTTTGTTTTCTATATGAGTACTGAATTGCCTCTAAAGGCACATTTAAAAGTGTCCGATACAGTAAGGGGATCTGCTGATTGCTTTTGTTTTCTAGATGAGTACTGAATTGCCTCTAAAGGCACATTTAAAAGTGTCCCATACAGTAAGGGGATCTGCTGATTGCTTTTGTTTTCTAGATGAGTACTGAATTGCCTTTAAAGGCACATTTAAAAGTGTCCCATACAGTAAGGGGATCTGCTGATTGCTTTTGTTTTCTAGATGAGTACTGAATTGCCTCTAAAGGCACATTTAAAAGTGTCCCATACAGTAAGGGGATCTGCTGATTGCTTTTGTTTTCTAGATGAGTACTGAATTGCCTCTAAAGGCACATTTAAAAGTGTCCCATACAGTAAGGGGATCTGCTGATTACTTTTGTTTTCTAGATGAGTACTGAATTGCCTCTAAAGGCACATTTAAAAGTGTCCCATACAGTAAGGGGATCTGCTGATTGCTTTTGTTTTCTAGATGAGTACTGAATTGCCTCTAAAGGCACATTTAAAAGTGTCCCATACAGTAAGGGGATCTGCTGATTACTTTTGTTTTCTAGATGAGTACTGAATTGCCTCTAAAGGCACATTTAAAAGTGTCCCATACAGTAAGGGGATCTGCTGATTACTTTTGTTACTTTTACATTGTTTTGTTGTTGTTTCTTTTCACTTTAGTTTATTTAGTAAATATTTTCTTGAACTGTTTCTTGAACTGCATTGTTGGTTAAGGGCTTGTAAGTAAGCATATCACAGTAAGGTTGAATTCGACGCATGTGACAAATACACATTTATTTGATTCGTTTTGTTGGCGGTTAGTCACCTGTTTTTCTAGGACATGATTGTGGACTACAGGAAAAGGAGGACCGTGCATGCACCCATTCTCATTGATGGGGCTGCAGTGGAGCAGGTTGAGAGTTCAAGTTCCTTGGCATCCACATCACCAACAAACTAACATGGTCCAAGCACACCAGACAGTCATGAAGAGGGAATGGCAAAACCTAATCCCCCTCAGGAGAATGGAAACAGGAACAGGAATGGAAGATATCTCTGTTTGCGTTTTTATGGTGGGAAATGAATGTCATGGCAAGTTCGTAGTGTACTTAGAAAACAAAAACAATGCAACATTATTAGGGAAGTGGAAAAATCTAATAAAAAGTGTCAGGCCTAAAAAAGCAAACCTATTACTCAACTCTTCTGAAACAATAAATCCGTGCTTATTGGGAGAGTGTCAATTCACATGACGCCCAGAATGAAAGCGAACCATTACATTCCACAGGAGCAGCTCCAATAAAGAATGCTAATCATTTATTTAATGGCCGGGGGAGGGGGGGGGGGGTAGAACTACACTCCACTGCATGTCCTAAATATAACATGGAGGGAAAAGTGGGGTAAGTTGAGCCTGAGAGGTAAGCTGAGACACACTTGTTTCTAGGAAACCCAATACAAAATGTATAATTTACAAAATATGTAGGAAGAGGTCATCATTTCAGGAGTCTGTGAAGGAGGAAACCACATGGAAAAAGTGGTAAGCAAGCTAGGTCCCAAAAACTGATTTTCAAATGATTTTATTGTGTTATACGTTTCATGATTATTGTATCTAAACCAAAGAAGACACTTTTAAGATTGTTCTATACATCAGTTGGAGTCTCTATGATAAATCTATATATAATATATAATAATAATAATAATAATAATAATATTTAATATGTCCAAAGATAGCATGATAGTGCATCCTTGTAGCTACAGTATGTGGACTAATATGGTCAAAATGTTTGCATTGGGGATAGTTGAGCCAATGGTTTAGCTCAGTGGGCTAAGGCACTGCATCTGAGTGCAAGAGGTGTCACTTGAGTCCCTGGTTAAAATCCAGGCTATATCACATCTGACTGTGATTGGGAGTCCCATGGGGTGGTGCACAATTGGTCCAGGTAGGCTGTCATTGTGAATAATAATTTATTCTTCAATGACTTGTCTAGTTAAATCAAGGTTACATTTGAAAATATTTATACATTTAAAATGACAAGTTGAGCAAATATAAGTGTTTTCTTCCTAGGCATAATGCAAGGCATTATCGCTGGGATATGAGGTAACAACAGGGCCTGGCCTATGTTGAAAGGGGGAAAAAATACAAAGTGTTTGTTAGATGTTAAAGGTGATGCTTACATTTAATAAAAGACAAAAAATACAATTGTGATTGCGTCTGATTGTGTTTGGGAAATAAAGATAGTCATGGTATACAAAAGGCAATGTTAATAGTTACTTCAGTACATCTTTACTTACCCTGTCCCATGGACCAATTTGCCCCATACCCCAGGGTAAGTTGTGTCAAGAGGCCACATTTTTTTCTGGACAAGCTGGGTTTTGAAAACTTGAATGTTTACATGAATTCTGGTTATCTACAGGGATACACAACATCCCAAAATATCTGTAGAAATCTTTGATAGAAATAATACTTTATTTCCTTGATGTAGTGATGCTGAATGTAAAAGAAACTGCTCAACTTACCCCACAGCATAATTTTTTGCCTTTTTTTAAGGGTATCCAATTGGTAGTTCCAATCTTGCCCCATCGCTGAAACTCCTCTAAGGACTCTCTAGGGAGAGGCAAAGGTCGAGAGCCGTGCATCCTCCGAAACACAACTGCACTGCTTCTTAACACAATGCCAGCTTAATCCGTAAACCAGCTGCACCAATGTGTCAGAGGAAACACCGTACAGCTGGCGTCCGTGTACTCCGAGCATGCGCTGTCCAACTATCACTGCTATTTTCAACCTCTCCCTGACTGAGTCTTAAATACCAACATGTTTCAAGCAGACCATCATAGTCCCTATGACCAAGAACACTAAGGTAACTTGCCAAAATGACTACCAACCCGTGGCACTCACGTCTGTAGCCATGAAGTGCTTTGAAGGGCTGGCATCAACACCATTATCCCAGAAACCCTTTACCCTTTCCAATTTGCATACCGCACTCCACACTGCTCTTTCACACCTGGACAAAAGGAACACCTATGTAAGAATGCTTTTCATTGCCTACATCTGAGCATTCAACACCATACTGCTCTCAAAGCTCATCAATAAGCTAAGGACCCTTGGACTAAACGCCTCCTTCTGCAAATGGATCTTGGACTTCCTGATGGGACGCCCCCGGGTGGTAAGGGTAGGTAACAACACATCCGCCACTTTAATCCTCAACACAGGGGCCCCTCAGGAGTGCGTGCTCAGTCCCCTCCTGTACTCCCTTTTCACTCATGACTACAAGGCCAGGACTCCAACGCCATCATTAAGTTTCCCAATAACGTAACAGTGGTAGGCCTGATCACCAACAATGATGAGGCAGCCTATAGGGAGGAAGGTCAGAGACCTGACCGTGTGGTGCCAGGATAGCAACCTCGCCCTCAACGTGATCAAGACAAAGGACATGATTGTGGACGACAGGAAAAGGAGGACCGTGCATGCACCCATTCTCATTGATGGGGCTGCAGTGGAGCAGGTTGAGAGTTCAAGTTCCTTGGCATCCACATCACCAACAAACTAACATGGTCCAAGCACACCAGACAGTCATGAAGAGGGAATGGCAAAACCTAATCCCCCTCAGGAGAATGGAAAGATTTGCCATTGGTCCACAGATCATCAAAAGGTTTTATAGCTGCACCACCGAGAGCATCCTGACGGATTGCATCACGCCTGGTATGGCAACAGAGGGTAGTGCGTTATGCCCAGTACATCACCGGGGCCATGTTTCCTGCCATCTAGGACCTCTATATCAGGTGGTGTCAGAGGAAGACTCCAGCCACCCCAGTAATAGACTGTTCTCTCTGCTACCACAAGGCACGTGGTATCGGAGCACAAAGTCTAGGTCCAAGAGGCTTCTAAACAGCCTCTACTCCCAAGCCATAAGACTCCTGAACATCTAATCAAATGTTTACCCATACTATTTGCATTGACCCCCTTCTACTTTGCTGCTATTCTCTGTTTATTATCTATGCATAGTCACAATAACTCTACCTACATGTACAACGTACTTCAATTGCCTCGACACCGGTGCCCCCACACATTGACTCTGTACCGGTACCCCCTGTATATAGCCTCACTATTGTTATTTTACTGCTGCTCTTTAATTATTTGATACTTTTATCTCTTACTTTTTAATGTGTTTTCTTAAAACTACATTGTTTGTTAAGGGCCTGTAAGTAAGCATTTCACTGTAAGGTCTACACCTTTTGTATTCGGCGCATGTGACAAACACAATTCTATTTGATTTGACCGAAGTCAGAGTACATGTGCCCGCCACAAGGAGTCGTTAGAGCATGATGGGACAGGGCATCCCGGCCAGCTCAAACCTTGTCTGACTGTGCACCGCCTTATGGGTCTCCCGGTCACGCTTGGTTGCGACACAGCCTGGGATTGAACCTGGGTCTGAGGTGACGCCTCTAGGACTGAGATGCAGTGTCTTAGACCTCTGTGCAACTCTATGGTATATTTACAGTATATATTTGGGATAGTCTAAACCCCACATATTTATGGTCATCTTTGAAGCACTATAGGATAAACTTTGCACCTCCAGAATAGCAAACACGGCCCTCTTATATCGCAAAACGTAACACATTGAGAAACTCTCCGCAGTATCCCAATACTCTTCCCTCCTCTTCATTCCAGACAGCTCTATTTGTCAGCGGGAAGGGAAGTGTCGGTAGACTAATGGCACTTTTCTCCATCTGAGAGCTCCAGACCCAGGGGAGGTTCTTCCCACGGCAGGCCCAGGGCAGGCAGGCCGAACTGACGTCAGAAGGACTAGCCACCCCAGACAGCCAGCTCCAGCTCCGAACAGTACTCCTCTTATTATCTTAAACTAACAGGAATTTGGGAGATGACACAAACTGTACCTCCCCCCAAGGCCCACGGTGGGAAAAACTGAGAATGAGAGAAAGGAGGACAGGAAGAGAGGCTGAGGAATTGCGTCAAGGTCTGAAGCAAGATTCATAGTGTGGGGCAGAGGGTTTTAGAGAAATGGTATGCCTGGTAGCATGTAGGGTCCTAGAGAAATGGTATGCCTGGTAGCGTGTAGGGTTCTAGAGAAATGGTGTGCCGGGTAGCGTGTAGAGTTCTAGAGAAATGGTGTGCCTCGCAGCATGTAGGGTTCTAGAGAAATGGTATGCCTGGTAGTGTGTAGGGTTCTAGAGAAATAGTGTGCCTGGTAGCGTGTAGGGTTCTAGAGAAATGGTGTGCCTGGCAATGTGGAAGGTTCTAGAGAAATGGTTTGCCTGGTAGTAATCAGGGTTCTAGAGAAATGGTGTACCTGGTAGTGTGTGAGGGGTCAGGGCTTGGTGTCCCTGGTAGTGTGTCATTGGTCAGCGCCTGGCGGTGTGTTAGGGGTCAGGCCTAGCAGTGTGTTAGGGATCAGGGCCTGGCAGTGTGTTAGTGGTCAAGGCTTGTAGGACAGCTGGTGGTCCTTGTATTCTTGGCAGCACCTGGGTCTATGTGGTTGGAAGAGGGATTGTTTGAAAAGGTACATCAGTCCTCTGGCAGCTGTCATTTCCTCTTTGCCAATGTTACACAAATACAACTCCTGTTTTTTCTCTTTTACAGTTTATCTTTGATCTGAAGTATATTACTCGGTGTGCAGAGTAAATATCCCTGTAATTTGCAGCAGAAATCATTGCTTCCTGGAGTTATATTTACTGCTCTGATACTCAAAGGAGGATTCGAAATCAAAGCATCAGATGATGTATGTATGTATGTCATCACTCAATAGGGCAGAGTTTTCACCCCCCTCCTCTGGATACGATTATTTTTGGAATGTAAAAGATCAACTTTGGACGGTGCCAGATTGAATACCCAAGTTCCCAAGTTCCCCTTGCAATAAACAGGGTAATTCAAATAATCATCACATTCCTTGGGATGCTTTAACCCCTCCCTCCATCCCACTCTCTCTCTCACACACACAGCCCTCCCTTCCCGCTGGGGCCTCATAGTACATGGAAAAGGAGACGTGCCATGAGAACCATACAGTGTTGATCCAGCCGATAAGCTGACCAATTGGGTTCATTTCTCAAAGAAAACTTTTGTTCAAATGCCCCAAGATCCCCATGTGTGATGGAAATCCTTCTGACAACTCATCCCATCCACATCTTATTTTACTCTGCGGTTCTTTGCTCAGGCGATACCGGAAACCCAAACAGTGTTATTACCGAACTTTTGTGGCCTAAAACAGGACATTAGTCTTGTAAGAGAGAACGTGGAGAAGGAGCCTGGTTGAGGTTAGAGTAAATTACTGCTGATACAAATACAACCAAGCAAATGAGGTCAAAGTGAAAGGATAAGAATATCGCCAGTGATTAGTGAAACCCATAAATAAAAATCAACTCTGGTGCCAGCGTAGCCTAGTGGTTAGAGCATTGGACTTGTAACCAGAAGGTTGCGAGTTCAAACCCCCGAGCTGACAAGGTACAAATCTGTTGTTCTGCTCCTGAACAGGCAGTTAACCCACTGTTCCCAGGCCGTCATTGAAAATAAGAATGTGTTCTTAACTGACTTGCCTGGTTAAATAAAGGTAAAATAAATTTAAAAAATATCTACAGTAGAGTATGCCGATCATATCTGATCTGAAGGCAGCAGCAGAGACGATAATAACTGAATATTCATTTTGGCGCTAGTGGAAGACAAAGATTCTTGTCGTTAATGACGTCTCCCAGGAGGAAGTTCATTACACAACACACCCTGTCACTTTGACAGGTCGAAGAAGGTTCACACGTTTAACATAAGCATAACTGTGCTCTAACTGTTAGCTAGTGAGCGAGGCATCAGTTATTTTAGGTCAACAAAGAGGGGACGTTTACCACAGTGGGTGTTCTACTTGTACAGGGACAAATAGAGATACATGTCAACTCTGTTTATTCAATGTTTTATTTTGTTTATGCCCCTATTACACCGAATTAGCGCTGTTCACTTTAGCATTAACATTTCTTGCCAGCCGCAATCTTGATCAGCGTACACCCCCTTTTTTACAACTACATCCCTGGTCTTGTCCTACACTTGTCCTACAAGTACAGTGACATAAATTACCTACTGTTACTTTAAATAATTTTTACCAATTATCGTAGACAATACGTCAACAGAATGTGTAATTCATGTAACGGATACATCAACAAACAACAAAACAAAATCTTGACTACGTACAGTAATTATGGATCTCTTTCGGGGAAAATGTGTATTCATCTTGTCGGCCCTCATTATGGGAATGGTTTAATGGAGGCAGGCAGATCTGACAAGCTATCTGCCAATTCCTCCAGAGAGATCAATGACTATCAGGGTGCATGTGTGCGTGTGTGTGTGTATTTGGAGCAGATGAATCCAGTGTTTGGAGTGGGATTTGTCACATCCTCTCATATAGTGTAGACAATAGATTGTGAGTCAGGTGCAAGTTTCCCTGATGAGATGTGTGTGTATACAGTGTGTGTGTGTGTGTGTGTGTGTGTGTGTGTGTGTGTGTGTGTGTGTGTGTGTGTGTGTGTGTGTGTGTGTGTGTGTGTGTGTGTGTGTGTGTGTGTGTGTGTGTGTGTGTGTGTGTGTGTGTGTGTGTGTGTGTCTGACGGGGTGCTATACTGTAGTTGCACGGTCCACAGTGTTGTAACACACCTGATTGGTGGCTACTGCCTGGGCCTGCATTTTTGCGGGGATGGGACCCATCCAAGGACGTACAGTGCCTTGCAAAAGTATTCATCCCTCTTGGTGTTTTTCCTATTTTGTTGCATTGCAACCTGTCATTTAAATTGATTTTTATCTGGATTTCATGTAATGAACATGCACAAAATAATCAAAATTGGTGAAGTGAAAAAAAGTGAAGAAAAAAATAATAATACTTGTTTCAAAAAATTATAACATCACAACTGAAAAGCAGTGCAGCATATGTGTCACCCCCTTTGCTACGAATCCCCTAAAAAAAACTGGTGCAAGCAATTACTTTCAAAAGTCACATAATTAGTTAAATAAAGTCCACCTGTGTGCAATCTAAGTGTCACATAATCTCTGTATATATATCAGTTCTGAAAGACCCCAGAGTCTGCAACACCACTAAGCAAGGGGCACCACCAAGCAACTGGCACCATTTTTTATTTCATTTAACTAGGCAAGTCAGTTAAGAACAAATTCTTATTTTCAATGACGGCCTAGGAACAGTGGGTTAACTGCCTGTTCAGGGGCAGAACAACAGATTTGTACCTTGTCAGCTCGGGGATTTGAACTTGCAACCTTCCGGTTACTAGTCCAATGCTCTAACCACTAGGCTACCCTGCCGAGGAGACCAAGTAGCTCTCCAAACAGGTCAGAGACAAAGCTGTGGCGAAGTACAGATCAGGGTTGTGTTAGAAAAAAATATCAGAAATTTTGAACATCCCACGGAGCACCATTAAATCCATTATTAAAAAAATGGCTTAAATAAAGAAATAAGCAAACATTTTTGGTGTTCGCCAAAAGGCATGTGGGAGACTCCCCAAACATATGGAAGAAGGTACTCTGGTCAGATGTGACTCAAATGTAGCTTTTTGGCCATCAAGGAAAACGCTATGTCTGGCGCAAACCCAACACCTCGCATCACACTGAGAATACCATCCCCACAGTGAAGCATGGTGGCGCCAGCATCATGCTGTGCGGATGTTTTTCATCGGCAGGGACTGGGAAACTGGTCAGAATTTAAGGTATGATGGATGGCGTTAAATACAGGGAAATTCTTGAGGGAAACCTGTTTCAGTCTTCCAGAGATTTGAGACTGGGACAGAGGTTCACCTTCCAGCAGGACAATGACCCTAAGCATACTGCTAAAGCAACACTTGAGTGGTTAAGGGAAAATATTTAAATGTCTTGGAATGGCCAAGTCAAGCTTATAGAGACACACCCCAAGAGACCTGCAGCCGTAATTGCTGCAAAAGATGGCTCTACAAAGTATTGACTTTAAATATGTTGCATCTTCAAAGTGGTAGGCATGTTGTGACTATTAATTGCAATTATCATTAGTATGGTGTAGCTGTAGTCAATGAACAACATTCTCATTGAGTCATCTGTGGATCTGTTGTCACAGATATATACAGTACCAGTCAAACGTTTGGACACAACTACTCATTCAAGGGTCTTTCTTCATTTTATTATCTTCTACATCGTATAATAATAGTGAAGGGATCAGAACTATTAAATAACACACACATGGAATCATGTAGTAACAAAAAATCTAAATCTATTTTCGTTTTTTGATCCTTCAAAGTAGCCACCATTTGCCTTGATGACAGCTTTACACGCTCTTGGCATTTTCTCAACCAGATACATGAGGTAGTCACCTGGAATGCATGTAAATTAACAGGTGTGCCTTAAAAATTTGTGCAATTTATTTCCTTCTTAATGCGTTTGAGCCAAAATACCAGGTCCATATTATGGCAAGAACATGTCAGATAAGTAAAGATAAATGACCGTACATCATTACTTTAAGACATGATGGTCAGTCAATGCAGAACATTTCAACAACTCTGAAAGTGTCTTCAAGTGGAGTCGCAAAAACCACCAAGCACTATGATGAAACTCTCATGAGGACGGCCACAGGAAAGACCTTGAGTTACCTCTTCTGCAGAGGATGAGTTCATTAGAGTTACCAGCCTCAAAAATTGCAGCCCAGATAAATGCTTCACAGAGTTCAAGTAACAGATTTATGTCAACATCAACTGTTCAGAGGAGAGTGCGTGAATTAGGCCTTTATGGTCTAATTGCTACAAGGTTGACCTGGCCTCCACAATCACCCGACCTCAACTCAATTGAGATGGTTTGGGATGAGTTTGACCACAAAGAGGAGGAAATGCTGCCAACAAGTGCTCAGCATTTGTGGGAACTCCTTCAAGATGGTTGGAAAAGCATTCCAGGTGAGTCTGGTTGAGAGAATACCAAGAGTGTGCAAAGCTGTCATCGAGGCAAGGGGTGGCTACTTTGAAGAATGAAAACACATTTTTGGTTACTAAATTATTCCATATGTGTTATTTCGTAGATTTGATGTCTTCATGAATACTGTACAATGTAGAAAAAAATGCTAAAATAAAGAAAGTGTGCCCAAACTTTTGACCGGTACTGTATAGGTATTTAAATATTCCTGCTACCAGTCAATTTTCAGCCCTGTTTACACCTACACTAACACTCTTGCACACACACATACATACACACACACACACACACACACACACACACACACACACACACACACACACACACACACACACACACACACACACACACACACACACACACACACACACACACACACACACACACACACACACACACACACACACACACACACACACACACACACACACACACACACCCACCCACCACTTGTGCTGCTGCCATACTGTTTACTATTATAATTATTTATCCTGCTACCAGTCACTTTATCCTAATCCTCCGCCTACTTGTACATATCTATCTCAAATGACTGCCACCAACCGTGTATACAGCTGCATCTCCTATTCCTTATTTTTCCTGTTTTTTTTATTTTTTAAATATACTATTTTGCAAGTTAAGTATTTTACTGTACTTGTGCATGTGATTAACATCTTGAAACTTGAGTCATTGCCCAGGAGCAAACAAAAGATGGAAGACTGTGACACTCTCTATTACAAAGGCTTGCAGACACTGTAAATGAGACACACACACGTGCACACACACACGTACGCATGCAAGCATGCACACGTACAGACACAACAACCCATTCCACTGCATGCAGATCTACCTGCCAGCTGCTGCCAGTCGGAGGAAAAGATGGGCTTTGTTGGTTTTATGAAGCCCACCGACAAGGACCCCTGGAGAATACAGGTCCTCAGCAGCGCAGCTTCAGCCTTCTCCACTCTGCTGCACAGGCAATCTGTTTTCTATATTACCAGCCTGTATCACTGTATTATGCACTATAGAACAGGAAATTCAGTTAGGTGTCTGTGTTTGGCACAAGAGAACGGGCTGGTGGTCTTCCCTGCATACAAGGATCATTAAATATCGCAGAAGTTTCTTGATACATTTCCGTCTCCCCTAAAGTGTCTCTCTATTGGGTATATGCGTATGGGAAACAAAACATTGTAATGGGTATTTGAGCAGCTTGAAATGTGTCGGCCTGGGAAAAGTTTCTCTGTGCTGGCGGAGACTCAACGTTTCAGCTTCAACAATATGGAACGTCTCTCTCTCTATCCCTCTCTTTATTTTCCTCTCTCCTTCCCCCGCTCTCTGTCTAGCCCCCACTGCTTACCTCTATTGCAGTCTCTACACGAAGAGGACAGTCTCTTAGGCTAAGACTGCTCTCTCTACACACAAATAGAGGACAGTCTCTTAGGTTAAGAACGCTCTCTCTACACACAGAAGACAGTCTCCTAGGTTAAGAATGCTCTCTCCACACAAATAGAGGACAGTCTCTTAGGTTAAGAACACTCTCTATACACACAGAAGACAGTCTCCTAGGTTAAGAACGCTCTCTCTACACACAGAAGACAGTCTCCTAGGTTAAGAATGCTCTCTCTACACATAAATAGATGACAGTCTCTTAGGTTAAGACTGCTCTCTCTACACACAAAAAGAAGACAGTCTCTTAGGCTAAGCTTCTTTGGATTAACAGATGTGCAAGATCAATTGTTTTTCTCTCCTCCTCTTCCTTCCTCCCTTCTCCCACTCCCTTTCTTACATTATTTTTTCCTATCACTCTCACCCACTTCTCTGGTTCTAGTGTATACAACAGGATTTTGGAGGGGAGTGCCATTTACCCATCTGGTCTTGGCTGACTAAGTGACAGTATGAGGGTTTGAGGAAGTGTTAGGCAGTGTGTGTGTGTGTCAGATCACCACTCATCCTGCACTTAATCATTCCGTTAACAGCTCTTCATGACTGCAGCGCTGTGCTACCCACAGGCAGGCAGGCAGGCACAGACGCACGGACGCACGCGCACACGCACACGCGCACGCGCACGCGCACACACACACACACACACACACACACACACACACACACACACACACACACACACACACACACACACACACACACACACACACACACACACACACACACACACACACACACACGGCTGTATTCTAGCCTTTATGGCTGACAGAAAGGATCATGTCTGCTCCACATGGTCCAAGAACAGTTAATATAGAAATAAGTATATCAGCCAAGTGTAACCCGACAGTACCTTAGGCTACATCCAATTACTGTGCGTTTGTAACATACACTGATGTAGTACAGTACATTAAGCAGTAAGTGTCTTCATTGTGGTCTTTGTGATCAGAGTAAAAACACGCACCAGTAGCATTTAAGTGTTTCACCTCGCTAATTGCTCATGTTAATGATACTAATGAATGTATTATCTTGTACTTCCACTTGCACAGATAACTGGAGATATGTAATTGGCACAGTAGGATGGATAATGGAATGTTTTACAATAACGATACAATTGACATTGGGGTGATGACTGATATACATATGTCTTCCCTTTCTACAGTAAACACAATGTCTGCCTTTACAAATGTCTTATATATTTTCTCACATTCCCAAAAATATAACTACTTAATTAATCATAAACATAATTATCAAACTAATAATTACTTGTTTTTCAAATTAATCTCAGTGTGCTCTCAAAATTGGATGGTGTCTAATTCGAGGGAATAGGTAGTCAAATGCCCCAGATCTCAATTGCCCCAGATCTCAATTGCCCCAGATCTCAATTGCCCCAGATCTCAAATGCCCCATATCTCAACTGCCCCAGATCTCAATTGCTTGCCCCAGATCTCAATCGACCCAGATCTCAACCGACCCAGATCTCAACCGACCCAGATCTCAACTGATTAATTTACAGTGGGGCAAAAAAGTATTTAGTCAGCCACCAATTGTGCAAGTTCTCTCACTTAAAAAGATGAGAGAGGCCTGTAATTTTCATCATAGGTACACTTCAACTATGACAGACAAAATGAGAAAATAAAATCCAGAAAATCACATTGTAGGATTTTTTATGAATTTATTTACAAATTATGGTGGAAAATAAGTATTTGGTCACCTACAGACAAGCAAGATTTCTGGCTCTCACAGACCTGAAACTTTTTTAAGAGGCTCCTCTGTCCTCCACTCGTTACCTGTATTAATGGCACCTGTTTGAACTTGTTATCAGTATAAAAGACACCTGTCCACAACCTCAGTCACACTCCGAACTCCACAATGGCCAAGACCAAAGAGCTGTCAAAGGACACCAGAAACAAAATTGTAGACCTGCACCAGGCTGGGAAGACTGAATCTGCAATCAGTAAGCAGCATTGTTTGAAGAAATCAACTGTGGGAGCAATTAGGAAATGGAAGACATACAAGACCACTGATAATCTCCCTCGATCTTGGGCTCCACGCAAGATCTCACCCCGTGGGGACAAAATGATCACAAGAACGGTGAGCAAAAATCCCGGTACCACACGGGAGGACCTAGTGAATGACCTGCAGAGAGCTGGGACCAAAGTAACAAAGCCTACCATCAGCAAGGGCATTGAAGATGAAACGTGGCTGGGTCTTTCAGCATGACAATGATCCCAAACACACTGCCCGGGCAATGAAGGAGTGGCTTCATAAGAAGCATTTCAAGGTCCTGGAGTGGCCTAGCCAGTCTCCAGATCTCAAACCCATAGAAAATCTTTGGAGGGAGTTGAAATTCCGTGTTGCCCAGCAACAGCCCCAAAACATCACTGCTCAAGAGGTGCTCTGCATGGAGGAATGGGCCAAAATACAAGCAACAGTCTGTGAAAACCTTGTGAAGACTTACAGAAAACGTTTGACCTCTGTCATTGCCAACAAAGGGTATATAACAAAGTATTGAGATAAACTTTTGTTATTGACCAAATATTTATTTTCCACCATAATATGCAAATAAATTCGTAAAAAATCCTACAATGTGATTTTCTGGATTATTTTCTTCTAATTTTGTCTGTCATAGTTGAAGTGTACCTATGATGAAAATTACAGGCCTCTCTCATCTTTTTAAGTGGGAGAACTTGAACAATTGGTGGCTTTTTTGCCCCACTGTAAGTATTCATGGAAGACATTCAATGTTCATTGATACCGTGTTTTCTTCTCACACTTTTGGGCCAACCATTCTGCACCACGAGCAGATTGCATAGCAATAACACATATGAAACTAAACAAATCTACACCTGGGCAATTCATCAAAAGGATTCAGCTGAAGTCAAATACATAATAGTACATGCCATTTAGCAGACACTTTCATCCAAAGCGACAAAGTCATGCATGCATACAATTTTCCTAGGAATTGAACCCACCATTCTGTTGTTGTAAGCACCATACTCCACCAACAAAGAAAGTGTCTCTGTTTCTCTGTAGCATCTAGTCTGAGCACAGTGAAAGCCTCCAACAACAGGCGATGAGTGACAATGTCCATTTGGGCATGCTTAGTTAAAACAAGGAGTTAGACAAGGCCAGGCTTGTAGGACCACCCAACACACGTTGTGGACAAAGAGAGGCCATGTCCACTATCAGAGGTGAATTTGGCTCTGGTGTTGACAGCTAATTTAGCCAGTGAAGCTAGATAAGGCAAATGCCTTCTGCTTGCAAGGCTAACATGGTTCGAATTAAAACCACCAAAATATGTGTGGCGGGACAGCATTTGCCCCAGTACTTTCAATCACCGCTTTCAAAGTAGCAGCACCGAACTTGTCAGACATATTCATTAGTTCACATCATAAAAACACGTAGAAAAACATTTTGCAACAGAAAATAAAGCAGGCGTTTCTTATTGGACACTTAGTACACCCCAGTTTTATCCCGTTTGTCTCTGTTTTATCCTGTCCATGGGTGGATTCATTTGTCAGTCACAGTGGTCTCCTAGCTACAGTACAGCCTACAGAGCCTCATCAGTACAGCCTACAGAGCCTCAGTTTGGTTGCACCAGCACCTCGCTGTTTGACTCTGCACTCTGCACTTGGTTTCTTTCTTCGCTGACACTCAGTCGTCACTAGTTACCACAACCACTATGTTGTACTTAGGGCCACACCCCCCTTATTTCTCAAATTTGTCTTCTTAATTAAAGGTAGGTGTAGATGCAGAAAGTAAACAGCATAGTGGGTCGTCAATTTCCGAAATAACTAGGAGCCCTGGCTACCACACTGTAACAGTATGAAGCAATCCTGGGGACATGTGAGGATACTGTGTGTGATTGTGTGAGAGCCAAGTGTTGCCTCTCACTCATTTCAATATTGCTGGTGCTGCTCTTGGCAATGTCATTTCACTGAGTCTACCTTTAAAATCTGATTCTAAGGGCCTCCCGAGTGGCACAGCGGTCTAAGGCACTGCATCACATTTCTAGAGGTGTCACTACAGACCCGGGTTTGATCCTGGGCTGTATCACAACCGGCTGTGATCGGGAGTCCCATAGGGTGGTGCACAATTGTCCGAGTTAAGGGAGGGTTTGGCCGGGGGAGATTTACTTGGCTCATGACACTCTAGTGACTCCTTGTGGTGGGCTGGGATTCTGCAGGCTGACCTCATTTGTCAGTTGAATGGTGTTTCCTGCAACACATTGTTGCAGCTGGCTTCCAGGTTAAGCGGGTGGGTGTTAAGAAGAGCAGTTTGGGGGGTCATGTTTTGGAGGAAGCATGATTCGAGCACGTTAAGGAGTTTCAGAGATGAGACAAGATCGAAATTGGGTTGGTTGCCTGCCTCATGAGAGAGTGAATGCACACTTTCATGGAAACAGTGTTTAAATAAAAGCATTTAATTAAAGCAGTTTAGTAGTCCTCTAAAACTAGCTATAATTATCAAATCTATAGCTAGCTAACAAAATTACTAATTTTAGTAACCTAGCTAGATTGCTTGCCTGTTAACATTAGCCAGCAAGGTGGATGCAACCATGCAGCCAGCAGCTAACATTAATAATTTTGACACACTGAATAAATGTGATTAACACATGATAAAGAACATGAAACGATCTTCTGCTGCTAGGCCAGTAATGTTGGCATATTATTTTATTTCCACTGCTGGTGAAATGTTTTTGGCGCATATTTCACTGTCTTAAAAGTACAAAAAAATGTGTAGACTGCTCCGCTATAGAGCATTTTTCCAACCAGAACAGATGGGTGGCTAATACAGAAAGAGAGAATTTAAGGATTTTAGCACCACCATAACTTTCACAAATATAGATACAGGCAGCAATCATGGCTTCCCTCTTTTTTGACTAGCTAGTGCATAGTGACACCTACTGATATGAACTGGTAATGCATGTTTGGTTAGAATAGATTGTATTAGAATGAGTGACATTCAATGAAATCTACATCATGAAAAGGGAGATATTATTTTCAATTAAAATGTTCAAAGTAGTTTATTGAATGATTGAATATATGGATTTTTACAAGCAATCAGTTCCTACAGTGAGCACCAACTTCTGGTTGGCCAAATGGAGACGAGGACAACGACACAAGGTTAGTGGTTTTATGAGTTATACATAAAACAAACTTTCCACCTGGTCAGTTTCTGCTGTTTTGCCTGTGGCTATGGAACCCTAACCTGTTCAATGAATGTGCTGTTTTCGTCTCTCTCTCTCTCTCTCTCTCTCTCTCTCTCTCTCTCTCTCTCTCTCTCTCTCTCTCTCTCTCTCTCTCTCTCTCTCTCTCTCCATCTCTACCACACCTGCTGTCTCAACCTCTGAAAGATCAGCTATTAAAAGTCAACTGACATTGACTCCTGAGGTGCTGACCTGTTGCACCCTCTACAACCACTGTGATTATTATTTGACCCTGCTGGTCATCTATGAATGTTTGAACATCTTGAAGAATGATCTGGCGTTAATGGCCATGTACTCTTATAATCTCCTTCCGGCACAGCCAGAAGAGGACTGGTTACCCCTCAGAGCATGGTCCTGTCTAGGATTCTTTCTTGGTTCCTGCCTTTCTAGGGAGTTTTTTTCGAGCCACCACGCCTCTCCATCTGCTTTTTTTGCCATTTGAGGTTTTAGGCTGGGTTTCTGTATAAGCACTTTGTGACATTTGCTGATGTTAAAAGGGCTTTATAAATACATTTGATTCGATTTGATTATCAAGTCTACTGTGTATAGTGTTAAATGTAACCCTGCCTTGTTACAAAGCCTACTGTGTATAGTGTTAAATGTAACCCTACCTTACATAAATCTTACATAATCAGTTGGTAGAGCATGGCGCTTGTAACGCCAGGGTAGTGGGTTCGATTCCCGGGACCACCCATACGTAGAATGTATGCACACATGACTGTAAGTCGCTTTGGATAAAAGCGTCTGCTAAATGGCATATATTATTATATTATATAAGTTTCTACATTGAAACCTGTCTGTCATTTTCATTTTTCCACTGCTTAACATTGTATTTGTATAGAGTGGAATTAATATTTAAAGACATTGTAGAAATTGTTTGCATAATGCTCAGGCCTGCTATAGTAGTTCACTAAACTACAGAGTATGGTTGAGCCGGTTGAATTCCTGCAGGACATTTTTGTAAGGGTTGTTCATTGAAGTTGTTGTCTCTGGCTCTTTTGATATCAGATTCAGTATGAATAATACGGTTTGTGATAGTTTGAAAGGGTTTGACCCACCTTAGGTCAGGAGTGTTTCCAATTCACATTACCCGACAAGAAAACCCCCAGCGCTATAGTCGTAGCAAAGATGAAAAGGTAAGCTATCTTTTGTAAAAGCCAACCAATAGAACCCAGAGTTTTACCTGACCAGATCATGAGATCAGAAATAACTCCATGCCCCAGAAAATACGTATACACATTTTTCCACACCACTTTTGAACCTGTGGTGCCACCTCTGGGTCCTAAACAAGACGAATTAAAACAGAAGACTGAGTGATTGAATGACTGAATGAATGAATCAACCAAACAACAAATCTTATCCCATTACCGACAGAAGGTCTTACTGGGGTATCTATCAGTTACACATACAGTACATGTCATTACATACACACAACACGTAGGTCAGATAATAACAAATTACTCAATTAAGCACAGAATAATATGACGCAAATCCAGCAAAATGTATTTTCAGTTTAATCAAATTTGTATTTGTCACATGCCGAATACAACAGGTGTACGTACACCTTACCGTGAATGACTTACTTACAAGCTTTTAACCAACAATAATGAGGCTATATACAAGGCAATGAACAAGGCTATGAACAGTATGTTCATTCCTCAACATACAGAGCCTTGTCCCACATTGCCCACACACACACACACACACGCACACGCGCGCGCACACGCACACGCACACACACACACACAGCACCCAAGATGTGTACGGCAGGCAGGAGGCAGAGATAAGTAGATAAATCCCTCCTGAAGCAGGCTTGATGGACAGACAGGCCACCGTTAACAATGCTGCGGCTTGTGAGAGCAGGCGCTGATGGGAAGATACCCTGGCATTTGCTGTGTTAAGAAGTGGCCCTTAAAGATTTCACACTTCCAATTTCTTTGAATTATCTGCCATCTCCTGCCTGTCAGTCAGTCTGACAATCTGAGATTCGGGCTCGCCGCCGAGTGGGCAGGTTATTGACAAAGCAATCCAGGGTGATATAGCGTACCCTGATAAAACATTAGCCAAACAACACCGCCCGCCCTCGTTACCTCTCTCTCTCAACCCCCCTCGTTCTCTCTTTATCAAGACAGCTATACTGTCCAACATGATGGCAGAATACCATAATTTTCTCTACGTTAGTTTCATCTCCATGGCCGGCATGTACGGCGTGTTCCGAACCATGTCGTAAATCTGTGACAGATAGTATTACTGTGGATTAGCTCCACTTGAGTCCAGAAGCTGGGATCTACGTTATGTGTTCTGTACTGTACTGCAGCGGCTCCCCTGATTTAACGTCAAAACTAACCACTGATGAAAGTCAAGCCTGTGCTTGGCATGAAACAGAATTTTTATCAGATAATGTCTTGATTCAAAAGCTGCTTAAGATGGCCTTGATAGAAACATCAGAACATCCCCTACTACTCCAGACGTACAGCACAGTGTACAGTCTGAACACTACATGAATTATTGAGCGCAGACAGATTACACTGCGAGGCTGGAAGTCTAGAGGCGGGCTACAGATGTTGGAACAGGAGAACAACAACAGATGAGGCAGGGGGTGTAAGGAGTGGTTAAGGGGGCACAGGGGTGGTGAGCCAGGGGTACAGGCAGGGGGTGTAAGGAGTGGTTAAGGGGGCACAGGGGTGGTGAGCCAGGGGTACAGGCAGGGGGTGTAAGGAGTGGTTAAGGGGGCACAGGGGTGGTGAGCCAGGGGTACAGGCAGGGGTGTAAGGAGTGGTTAAGGGGGCACAGGGGTGGTGAGCCAGGGGTACAGGCAGGGGGTGTAAGGAGTGGTTAAGGGGGCAGGGGTGGTGAGCCAGGGGTACAGGCAGGGGTGTAAGGAGTGGTTAAGGGGCAGGGGTGGTGAGCCAGGGGTACAGGCAGGGGTGTAAGGAGTGGTTAAGGGGGCACAGGGGTGGTGAGCCAGGGGTACAGGCAGGGGGTGTAAGGAGTGGTTAAGGGGGCACAGGGGTGGTGAGCCAGGGGTACAGGCAGGGGGTGTAAGGAGTGGTTAAGGGGGCAGGGGTGGTGAGCCAGGGGTACAGGCAGGGGGTGTAAGGAGTGGTTAAGGGGGCAGGGGTGGTGAGCCAGGGGTACAGGCAGGGGGTGTAAGGAGTGGTTAAGGGGGCAGGGGTGGTGAGCCAGGGGTACAGGCAGGGGGTGTAAGGAGTGGTTAAGGGGGCAGGGGTGGTGAGCCAGGGGTACAGGCAGGGGTGTAAGGAGTGGTTAAGGGGGCAGGGGTGGTGAGCCAGGGGTACAGGCAGGGGGTGTAAGGAGTGGTTAAGGGGGCACAGGGGTGGTGAGCCAGGGGTACAGGCAGGGGGTGTAAGGAGTGGTTAAGGGGGCAGGGGTGGTGAGCCAGGGGTACAGGCAGGGGGTGTAAGGAGTGGTTAAGGGGGCAGGGGTGGTGAGCCAGGGGTACAGGCAGGGGGTGTAAGGAGTGGTTAAGGGGGCACAGGGGTGGTGAGCCAGGGGTACAGGCAGGGGGTGTAAGGAGTGGTTAAGGGGGCACAGGGGTGGTGAGCCAGGGGTACAGGCAGGGGGTGTAAGGAGTGGTTAAGGGGGCAGGGGTGGTGAGCCAGGGGTACAGGCAGGGGGTGTAAGGAGTGGTTAAGGGGGCAGGGGTGGTGAGCCAGGGGTACAGGCAGGGGCTGTAAGGAGTGGTTAAGGGGGCACAGGGGTGGTGAGCCAGGGGTACAGGCAGGGGGTGTAAGGAGTGGTTAAGGGGGCACAGGGGTGGTGAGCCAGGGGTACAGGCAGGGGGTGTAAGGAGTGGTTAAGGGGGCACAGGGGTGGTGAGCCAGGGGTACAGGCAGGGGGTGTAAGGAGTGGTTAAGGGGGCAGGGGTGGTGAGCCAGGGGTACAGGCAGGGGGTGTAAGGAGTGGTTAAGGGGGCACAGGGGTGGTGAGCCAGGGGTACAGGCAGGGGTGTAAGGAGTGGTTAAGGGGGCACAGGGGTGGTGAGCCAGGGGTACAGGCAGGGGTGTAAGGAGTGGTTAAGGGGGCACAGGGGTGGTGAGCCAGGGGTACAGGCAGGGGGTGTAAGGAGTGGTTAAGGGGCACAGGGGTGGTGAGCCAGGGGTACAGGCAGGGGGTGTAAGGAGTGGTTAAGGGGGCACAGGGGTGGTGAGCCAGGGGTACAGGCAGGGGGTGTAAGGAGTGGTTAAGGGGGCACAGGGGTGGTGAGCCAGGGGTACAGGCAGGGGGTGTAAGGAGTGGTTAAGGGGGCACAGGGGTGGTGAGCCAGGGGTACAGGCAGGGGTGTAAGGAGTGGTTAAGGGGCACAGGGGTGGTGAGCCAGGGGTACAGGCAGGGGGTGTAAGGAGTGGTTAAGGGGGCACAGGGGTGGTGAGCCAGGGGTACAGGCAGGGGGTGTAAGGAGTGGTTAAGGGGGCACAGGGGTGGTGAGCCAGGGGTACAGGCAGGGGGTGTAAGGAGTGGTTAAGGGGGCACAGGGGTGGTGAGCCAGGGGTACAGGCAGGGGGTGTAAGGAGTGGTTAAGGGGGCAGGGGTGGTGAGCCAGGGGTACAGGCAGGGGGTGTAAGGAGTGGTTAAGGGGGCACAGGGGTGGTGAGCCAGGGGTACAGGCAGGGGGTGTAAGGAGTGGTTAAGGGGGCAGGGGTGGTGAGCCAGGGGTACAGGCAGGGGGTGTAAGGAGTGGTTAAGGGGGCAGGGGTGGTGAGCCAGGGGTACAGGCAGGGGGTGTAAGGAGTGGTTAAGGGGCAGGGGTGGTGAGCCAGGGGTACAGGCAGGGGTGTAAGGAGTGGTTAAGGGGGCACAGGGGTGGTGAGCCAGGGGTACAGGCAGGGGGTGTAAGGAGTGGTTAAGGGGGCAGGGGTGGTGAGCCAGGGGTACAGGCAGGGGTGTAAGGAGTGGTTAAGGGGGCACAGGGGTGGTGAGCCAGGGGTACAGGCAGGGGGTGTAAGGAGTGGTTAAGGGGGCAGGGGTGGTGAGCCAGGGGTACAGGCAGGGGGTGTAAGGAGTGGTTAAGGGGCAGGGGTGGTGAGCCAGGGGTACAGGCAGGGGTGTAAGGAGTGGTTAAGGGGGCAGGGGTGGTGAGCCAGGGGTACAGGCAGGGGGTGTAAGGAGTGGTTAAGGGGGCAGGGGTGGTGAGCCAGGGGTACAGGCAGGGGGTGTAAGGAGTGGTTAAGGGGGCAGGGGTGGTGAGCCAGGGGTACAGGCAGGGGGTGTAAGGGGTGGTTAAGGGGGCAGGGGTGGTGAGCCAGGGGTACAGGCAGGGGGTGTAAGGAGTGGTTAAGGGGGCAGGGGTGGTGAGCCAGGGGTACAGGCAGGGGGTGTAAGGAGTGGTTAAGGGGGCAGGGGTGGTGAGCCAGGGGTACAGGCAGGGGGTGTAAGGGGTGGTTAAGGGGGCAGGGGTGGTGAGCCAGGGGTACAGGCAGGGGGTGTAAGGAGTGGTTAAGGGGCAGGGGTGGTGAGCCAGGGGTACAGGCAGGGGTGTAAGGAGTGGTTAAGGGGGCAGGGGTGGTGAGCCAGGGGTACAGGCAGGGGGTGTAAGGAGTGGTTAAGGGGGCACAGGGGTGGTGAGCCAGGGGTACAGGCAGGGGGTGTAAGGGGTGGTTAAGGGGGCAGGGGTGGTGAGCCAGGGGTACAGGCAGGGGGTGTAAGGAGTGGTTAAGGGGGCAGGGGTGGTGAGCCAGGGGTGCAGGCAGGGGGTGTAAGGAGTGGTTAAGGGGGCACAGGGGTGGTGAGCCAGGGGTACAGGCAGGGGGTGTAAGGAGTGGTTAAGGGGGCGCAGGGGTGGTGAGCCAGGGGTACAGGCAGGGGTGTAAGGAGTGGTTAAGGGGGCAGGGGTGGTGAGCCAGGGGTACAGGCAGGGGGTGTAAGGAGTGGTTAAGGGGGCACAGGGGTGGTGAGCCAGGGGGTACAGGCAGGGGTGTAAGGAGTGGTTAAGGGGGCAGGGGTGGTGAGCCAGGGGTACAGGCAGGGGTGTAAGGAGTGGTTAAGGGGGCAGGGGTGGTGAGCCAGGGGTACAGGCAGGGGTGTAAGGAGTGGTTAAGGGGGCAGGGGTGGTGAGCCAGGGTACAGGCAGGGGGTGTAAGGAGTGGTTAAGGGGGCACAGGGTGGTGAGCCAGGGGTACAGGCAGGGGGTGTAAGGAGTGGTTAAGGGGCAGGGGTGGTGAGCCAGGGGTACAGGCAGGGGGTGTAAGGAGTGGTTAAGGGGGCAGGGGTGGTGAGCCAGGGGTACAGGCAGGGGTGTAAGGAGTGGTTAAGGGGGCAGGGGTGGTGAGCCAGGGGTACAGGCAGGGGTGTAAGGAGTGGTTAAGGGGCAGGGGTGGTGAGCCAGGGGTACAGGCAGGGGGGTGTAAGGAGTGGTTAAGGGGGCAGGGGTGGTGAGCCAGGGGTACAGGCAGGTGGTGTAAGGAGTGGTTAAGGGGGCAGGGGTGGTGAGCCAGGGGTACAGGCAGGGGGTGTAAGGAGTGGTTAAGGGGGCAGGGGTGGTGAGCCAGGGGTACAGGCAGGGGTGTAAGGAGTGGTTAAGGGGGCAGGGGTGGTGAGCCAGGGGTACAGGCAGGGGTGTAAGGAGTGGTTAAGGGGGCAGGGGTGGTGAGCCAGGGGTACAGGCAGGGGGTGTAAGGAGTGGTTAAGGGGGCACAGGGTGGTGAGCCAGGGGTACAGGCAGGGGGTGTAAGGAGTGGTTAAGGGGGCAGGGGTGGTGAGCCAGGGGTACAGGCAGGGGGTGTAAGGAGTGGTTAAGGGGGCAGGGGTGGTGAGCCAGGGGTACAGGCAGGGGGTGTAAGGAGTGGTTAAGGGGGCAGGGGTGGTGAGCCAGGGGTACAGGCAGGGGGTGTAAGGGGTGGTTAAGGGGGCACAGGGGTGGTGAGCCAGGGGTACAGGCAGGGGGTGTAAGGAGTGGTTAAGGGGGCAGGGGTGGTGAGCCAGGGGTACAGGCAGGGGGTGTAAGGAGTGGTTAAGGGGGCAGGGTGGTGAGCCAGGGGTACAGGCAGGGGGTGTAAGGAGTGGTTAAGGGGGCAGGGGAGGTGAGCCAGGGGTACAGGCAGGGGGTGTAAGGAGTGGTTAAGGGAGCACAGGGGTCGTGAGCCAGGGGTACAGGCAGGGGTGTAAGGAGTGGTTAAGGGGGCAGGGGTGGTGAGCCAGGGGTACAGGCAGGGGGTGTAAGGAGTGGTTAAGGGGGCAGGGGTGGTGAGCCAGGGGTACAGGCAGGGGGTGTAAGGAGTGGTTAAGGGGGCAGGGGTGGTGAGCCAGGGGTACAGGCAGGGGGTGTAAGGAGTGGTTAAGGGGGCAGGGGTGGTGAGCCAGGGGTACAGGCAGGGGTGTAAGGAGTGGTTAAGGGGCACAGGGGTGGTGAGCCAGGGGGTACAGGCAGGGGGTGTAAGGAGTGGTTAAGGGGGCAGGGGTGGTGAGCCAGGGGTACAGGCAGGGGTGTAAGGGGTGGTTAAGGGGGCACAGGGGTGGTGAGCCAGGGGTACAGGCAGGGGGTGTAAGGAGTGGTTAAGGGGGCAGGGGTGGTGAGCCAGGGGTACAGGCAGGGGGTGTAAGGAGTGGTTAAGGGGGCAGGGGTGGTGAGCCAGGGGTACAGGCAGGGGTGTAAGGAGTGGTTAAGGGGGCACAGGGGTGGTGAGCCAGGGGTACAGGCAGGGGTGTAAGGAGTGGTTAAGGGGCACAGGGGTGGTGAGCCAGGGGGTACAGGCAGGGGGTGTAAGGAGTGGTTAAGGGGGCAGGGGTGGTGAGCCAGGGGTACAGGCAGGGGGTGTAAGGAGTGGTTAAGGGGCAGGGGTGGTGAGCCAGGGGTACAGGCAGGGGGTGTAAGGAGTGGTTAAGGGGGCAGGGGTGGTGAGCCAGGGGTACAGGCAGGGGGTGTAAGGAGTGGTTAAGGGGCAGGGGTGGTGAGCCAGGGGTACAGGCAGGGGTGTAAGGAGTGGTTAAGGGGCAGGGGTGGTGAGCCAGGGGTACAGGCAGGGGGTGTAAGGAGTGGTTAAGGGGGCAGGGGTGGTGAGCCAGGGGTACAGGCAGGGGGTGTAAGGAGTGGTTAAGGGGGCAGGGGTGGTGAGCCAGGGGTACAGGCAGGGGGTGTAAGGAGTGGTTAAGGGGGCACAGGGGTGGTGAGCCAGGGGTACAGGCAGGGGGTGTAAGGAGTGGTTAAGGGGGCAGGGGTGGTGAGCCAGGGGTACAGGCAGGGGTGTAAGGGGTGGTTAAGGGGGCACAGGGGTGGTGAGCCAGGGGTACAGGCAGGGGTGTAAGGAGTGGTTAAGGGGGCAGGGGTGGTGAGCCAGGGGTACAGGCAGGGGGTGTAAGGAGTGGTTAAGGGGGCAGGGGTGGTGAGCCAGGGGTACAGGCAGGGGTGTAAGGAGTGGTTAAGGGGGCACAGGGGTGGTGAGCCAGGGGTACAGGCAGGGGTGTAAGGAGTGGTTAAGGGGGCAGGGGTGGTGAGCCAGGGGTACAGGCAGGGGGTGTAAGGAGTGGTTAAGGGGGCACAGGGGTGGTGAGCCAGGGGTACAGGCAGGGGTGTAAGGAGTGGTTAAGGGGCAGGGGTGGTGAGCCAGGGGTACAGGCAGGGGTGTAAGGAGTGGTTAAGGGGCACAGGGGTGGTGAGCCAGGGGTACAGGCAGGGGGTGTAAGGAGTGGTTAAGGGGGCAGGGGTGGTGAGCCAGGGGTACAGGCAGGGGTGTAAGGGGTGGTTAAGGGGGCACAGGGGTGGTGAGCCAGGGGTACAGGCAGGGGTGTAAGGAGTCGTTAAGGGGGCACAGGGGTGGTGAGCCAGGGGTACAGGCAGGGGTGTAAGGAGTGGTTAAGGGGGCACAGGGGTGGTGAGCCAGGGGTACAGGCAGGGGGTGTAAGGAGTGGTTAAGGGGGCACAGGGGTGGTGAGCCAGGGGTACAGGCAGGGGGTGTAAGGAGTGGTTAAGGGGGCACAGGGGTGGTGAGCCAGGGGTACAGGCAGGGGGTGTAAGGAGTGGTTAAGGGGGCACAGGGGTGGTGAGCCAGGGGTACAGGCAGGGGGTGTAAGGAGTGGTTAAGGGGGCACAGGGGTCGTGAGCCAGGGGTACAGGCAGGGGGTGTAAGGAGTGGTTAAGGGGGCACAGGGGTGGTGAGCCAGGGGTACAGGCAGGGGGTGTAAGGAGTGGTTAAGGGGGCACAGGGGTGGTGAGCCAGGGGTACAGGCAGGGGGTGTAAGGAGTGGTTAAGGGGGCACAGGGGTGGTGAGCCAGGGGTACAGGCAGGGGTGTAGGGGCATGGCGTGGGGCTTGTCTGACATGTGGCCTGGCGGGCAGAGGCGGGCGGTTGGGTTGGACCCAGCTCTGTGGCTGGCAGCTCTGGCTATGGCTCAGCTCGGCTCTCCCAGGAGTGACAGGCCCAGACATTAAGGCCGGCGGTTTAATTAACTGTGCCACTCTTCCACCTGCTGCCCTCAATATGCTCTGGCCCAGACGAGCGGTTGCTCACATCTCTAGCTCTCCTTCTCTCTTCTGTCTCTTTCTCTCGCTCCATCCTCTTTTTCAGTCATCCCGTGTATCCGATTTGGACCTAATAATTTACCCTCACCCCTGAAGTGAGGGCGATTCCATCAGCTCACCGGACAGAATTAGACAGCTTATTTTTTTGACGTGCAGAGAATTAATTTCTACATGTGTCCTGCTCCACTGACCTTTCGACTGTATCTCTACACCCTCCCGCCCTCCCTCCCTCCCTGCCTCGTCTCACTTCTCTCTGTCTGTTAATTCTGCCCCACCTGGCACTCATCAACCTATTCATTAAGGTCTGATTGGTTCTAGATATTTCTGTTCCCTCAAGAAGAACTGAGCTGGAGATCAATCTGAGACACTTTTTAGAGATGCAAATGCATCAGGTGTGTGTGTGTGTCCGTGTGTGTGTCCGTGTTCGTGTGTGTGTCCGTGTGCCTGTACGTGTGTGTGTCTGTGTGCGTGTGTGTGAGCGGTCATATACAGTAAGTATCCCATTTAGTGACCTGACTCATATGGTTTAATCATATGAATCCTAAACTGAGAATGAATTCTAATGGCAGAGTGCAACAAATGATCCACTTTGAGTACTCTTCTTAAATCGCATTACACTCTCTAAAGTGTTGACAATAGATGGAGTTAGTAACACACAAAAAACACTCTACAGAGTGTTGAATTAACAGGATTGATGTCCTCAGTGTGGAATTAAAGCCATGTCTACCAGATACAGCTAAAACTAACAAATGGCCCTGTCTCACACTCTAGCTCCATGATGGGGCTGCAGTGGCAGAGATATCCACAGTAAGGCCATCAGAATGGTAGACATTCATTCATCAGCTCTGTGAGGAGAGGTGACTTTGAAGTTCTCCACCGTGAGATGAAAGAACGGCCGTGGCCTCAACCCCTGTGTTTATGGAGGCGCACTAGCGCTGGGAGAGCTCTTAATGAATTATGTTGATGTATGACCAGTCCTGCTAAAAGCACATGCAGGCGTACACGTGCACGGCCGCAGCAGGACAAGGCCTGAGTTTTCACATTCAACTCAAGAGTATTTCGTCACCACCGACCACTTGTAAACCATTTGTATTTACACAGCTGGGTGACAAGATGTTGGGTACAGGGTAGCAGTAATGTTGATGTTTCTGAGAGTAAACAGTTGTGTACTAGCGCTAAGGTGCAGGTTCTACTTGTCTTACATGATGTGGTTGTGGAGAAGGAGACAACTGGGAGACTGTATAGAGGTTGCCGATCTAGGTATAGACTACAACAGAGCTCCCCCCCCCCTCATCCTTCGGCAAGCCCAGTCCTGTCTCCTCCTCTCCCTCACCACACACAGCATGTTGTCCTTGTTATGCTGGGGCCTCTGGAGAGAAATTATGGATGCAGCCTGTCTCCTCCTCTCCCTCACCACACACAGCATGTTGTCCTTGTTATGCTGGGGCCTCTGGAGAGAAATTATGGATGCAGCGCAAAAGCTGTAAAATTTGTTGCATCTTCTATTATCTCCATGTTAAAGGCCACAAAAGCTCTTCAGTGAAGTCAGCCATTAACAAATGACAGGTATTGCTATCAGGCTTTTTTATAGCCTATTACGTGCAACGACAGCAGCTGCTGCAGCACCACTAAACAGCCTATCACATTATTTGCTGCTAAAGTCATCTACTATGTCATTTCGCCTCATTTTCTTGACAGTGCTATCATAAATCCATTGTGTGTGTGTGTGTGTGGGGGGGGGTTATGTAACAGGTAATGTATGTAATAGGTAATGTATGTAGTAGGTCATGTATGTAACAGGTAATGTATGTAACATTCTCTCTCTCTCACACTTCTGCCCCTCTCCATTCTCTCTCTCTTCTGCCCCTCTCCATTCTCTCTCTCTTCTGCCCCTCTCCATTCTCTCTCTTCTCCCCCCTAATGTATGTAATAGGTCATGCATGTAACAGACTGTTATGGGTCAGGTGCAAGGGCCATTCTCTCTCTCTCACACTTCTGCCCCTCTCCATTCTCTCTCTCTTCTCCCCTCTCCATTCTCTCTCTCTCTTCTCCCCCTCTCCATTCTCTCTCACTTCTGCCCCTCTCCATTCTCTCTCTCTTCTCCCCCTCTCCATTCTCTCTCTCTCTCTCTCCCTCTCCATTCTCTCTCTCTTCTCCCCCTCTCCATTCTCTCTCTCTCTTCTGCCCCTCTCCATTCTCTCTCTCTTCTCCCCCTCTCCATTCTCTCTCTCTCTTCTCCCCCTCTCCATTCTCTCTCTCTCTTCTCCCCACTCCATTCTCTCTCTCTCTTCCCCCACTCCATTCTCTCTCTCTCTCTCCCCCACTCCATTCTCTCCTCTCTCTCCCTGCCCCTCCATTCTCTCTCTCTCTTCTCCCCCTCCACTCCATTCTCTCTCTCTCTTCTCCCCCACTCCATTCTCCTCTCTTCTCCCCACTCCATCTCTCTCTCTCTTCTCCCCCACTCCATTCTCTCTCTCTTCTCCCCCTCTCCATTCTCCATTCTCCTCTCTCTCTCCTCCATTCCATTCTCTCTCTCTTCTCCCCCATTCTCCATTCTCTCTCTCTCTCTCCCCCCTCTCCACTCCATTCTCTCTCTCTTCTCCCCCACTCCATTCTCTCTCTCTCTTCTCCCCCACTCCATTCTCTCTCTCTTCTCCCCACACTCCATTCTCTCTCTCTCTTCACCCCCACTCCATTCTCTCTCTCTCTCCCCCCTCCCACACTCCATTCTCTCTCTCTCTTCTCCCCCACTCCATTCTCTCTCTCTTCTCCCCCACTCCATTCTCTCTCTCTCTTCTCCCCCACTCCATTCTCTCTCTCTCTTCTCCCCCACTCCATTCTCTCTCTCTCTTCTCCCCCACTCCATTCTCTCTCTCTTCTCCCACACTCCATTCTCTCTCTCTCTTCTCCCCCACTCCATTCTCTCTCTCTTCTCTTCCCCTCTTCTCCCCACTCCATTCTCTCTCTCTTCTCCCACACTCCATTCTCTCTCTCTTGTCCCCCACTCCATTCTCTCTCTCTTCTCCCCCACTCCATTCTCTCTCTCTTCTCCCCCTCTCATTCTCTCTCTCTCTTCTCCCACACTCCATTCTCTCTCTCTTCTCTCCCTCTCATTCTCTCTCTTCTCCCACACTCCATTCTCTCTCTCTTCTCCCCCTTTCCATTATCTCTCTCTCTCTTCTCCCCCTCTCATTTCTCTCTCTCTCCCCTCTCTTCTCTTTTCTTTCGCTCATTCTCTCTCCCTCTACTTTAGAGAGGGTGTTATAGTGGTATCGTGAATATATAGGGATAAGGGCTTGGGGCTCTACTGCTCTCATGTAATCTAGTAAAACAGATGAAGTCTGATGCACATAGCAGCTGTTCATAAATAATACATTTGGAATGGTGCATGATGGGTAAAATGCATACATACCATTTATCACATGAAAATATGACACCAAATCATGTAGAGTATGTGATTAACAGAAAGTGTCAAACAGACAGACACAGTGTCATGACTCCCACAGAAGTTGGCTCCCCTGCCTGTTCGTACGGCGCTCGGCGCTCGTCTTCGCCGGTCTACTAGCCGCCACCGATCCCTTTTTCCTTTTCTGTTCGTTTGGTCTTATTGGTTGCTTATTTTGGCTTCTTGATTCATGTCTATTTAAGCCTGTTAGGCCCGCCTATTTTTGTGCGGGATTGTTTTCTGTTAGTCAGGCTGTGTGTGTTTGTGTTCCTGTCCGTTTGTGCCCTGTGTTGGGTCGGACAATTTGTCTCTCTATTTACCGCCTATTGTTTTGGCCGTTCGTTTGGGAATCCCAATAAAGACGGTTTTCCCCAGTTCCTCTGCTCTCTGCAATTGACTCTGCATTCACCACCCCAGGCGATTGTGACACACAGAGACAGATATGGTCAGATATGGACAAATGCAGGTAAAAGTGAGACTGTTGCAATGAATCAGTTTCTTAATTTAGCATTGGTATAATAATGTTACATATGAGGTGTGTGTGTGAGTGTGTTAATCTGGATGTAGGATGTGTTTCCTGTCAGTGCAAGATTACGGTGGGCCACAGGGCCTCAACGAAGCCAGGAGCAACCAGGAAAGACAATCTGGCCATCACCATTAATTCTATGGAACACAATTGTAAAGAAAATCACACCATCATTTCGATAAGCAGAGACTTTGTATGTGTGGTCTTATGCAAAGCCCTTAACTGAAATCACTTGAGCTATACAGGAAGTGAAGTGGTGCCCGGAAAATAACCTCTCCCTCAACATCAGCTAAACTTAGGAGCTGATCGTGGGCTACAGGAGACAGAAGAGGGAGCATTCCCCCAATACTCATCGACAGGGCCGCAGTGGATGAGGTCAAAAGTTTAAAGTTCCTCGGTGTGCACATCACCGAGGACCTGAAATGGTCTCACCACACTGACACCGCAAACAGCGCCTCTACAACCTCAGATGGATAAAGAAATGTCTGCATCACCACTGGTACGCAAATACAGCGCCTCTACAACCTCAGATGGATGAAGAAATGTTCCATTCTGTCAGGCTGCATCACCACTGGTACGCAAATACAGCGCCTCTACAACCTCAGCCGGCAGAATAAATTAATCATTTTGTAGAGCTGCATCACCGCCTGGTACGACAATGCACCGAGCTCAACCCCCTCACCCTCCAACGCATCACTGTGGGCACGCTGCCTGCCCTCCAGGACATTTACAGCACACAGTGTCTGACAGACGGAGACAGTACAGGTGCATCAGTGCCAACACAGAGAGACTAAAAAACAGCTTCTATTACCAGACCATCAGACTGTTTATCAGCCATCGCTAGCCATCTACTAGGTGATGCACGCTCACAAAACATACACACAAGCTATCACACATTTCTAATATATCTAATGTATTACTAATATATCTACTGTTGTACATACAATTCTTAGAACATCTTGTGTAAATACATATAGATTGCATTATTTATTATTAGTTGTGGACTTGATTGACATGTTACTGCATTGTTAGGAGCTAGTGACATAAGGATGTTGCTGCACCCGCTATAACATTTGCTAAACTGTATATACACACTTTGATTTGATTCGAATGTGTTTATGTATAGAAAACATGCATTTTTCCCTTCCTTGCATCAAGTATATTCATTTTTGGGGGAGAGAAACAGACACCAGGCATCACATATCTCAAATGAAACACCCAAATAGCTAATTAAAATCTGAAGTTGGACAAAGCAAAAGCACTTGGAGGTACTGTAGACTCTACAATTTACGTCTGTCACTTCTATTGCATCTGCTCAGAGTCCCATTCACTGGTCTGTTCCTTCCTTTGTTGGGAAGTGTAGACCCCCAACTATTTAAAATCACCTCCTACCTACAGAGCGCATTGTTCCTGCTCCTCTGTGGACTCGTAATGAGCCAACCACCACAAAAACACCACAAAATGAATGAGTCATTATGGTACCGAACCAGGACCGCTCTAAACCCCCCACACACACACACACTTAATCCTCACTCTCAGGCAGAAAGACCCTAACACCTCCCTATCAATTAGAGGCTATTACAGGGCTCCCTACTCACAGGCCTGAGAAAGAGGGCCTTCACAGAGTGTGTGCTGGAGAGAATAGGAGGGTTGCATGAAGAGCCCTAAAGGTGTACCTCTTTCAAACCAGGCCCCATCCATTATGCCAGTGACTAAGACCCCCAAGAGTAATGTGTAGTCTCTGAAAGACTTGGTGACTCAAATGTCTGCAGGCAGGGGGCTTTTGTGGAGGGAACACCCCCCTCCATACTGTAGAGTCAAACTATATCATCACTCACCCTTGATAAACTAAGGGGGCACGTTATGGGAGAATTTAATGTAGTAAGGTACATGGTGTATTTTTTCTTACTTCAAGAATCAACTGCAGTGCATTAGCATCACAGCAATAATAGGATTGCACATAGATTGAAATAGAAAGTCAAGTTTCAGAGAAAAGTATCTCTTTCATTGCTTGTGGCTATATCTCTTTTCTGAGTTGTTTTAACAAAATGAAGCAAACAGCAGACAGGCATCTAAACAGGAAAATGAATGTACTGTAGCTATTGATTTCTCAGAGAACATTATACGTCTCTCTTCAAAACGGTTGAGGAATGCGGTTGCAATATCCCCGGGCAATACCTCCTACTTCTTAGTCTTTGTTCAGAGCAAAAAGGCAGTTTTACATTGCCAGCATTTTATTTTTGGTATTTTTCTGATAGGAAAGTATCTTAGCCTCATTCACACAGGCACTGTTCATTGGCTTTTGAAGCTCCAGTACATTTCAACCCAATCCCTCTGAGACAGAATGGATGAGATCACATGGGTTTGAAGAGGTTTAGAATGGCAAATCCTGCTGAAACTGTCATTTCCACTCGGAGACGTCAATTTGGTGTGTGAAACATGGTCCCGAGAGAGCCTGGATAGCCTGGGAGCCTTCTGACAAGAGCAGAGGGCCTGGGTATCAGACCAAACTCACCTGGAGAAGAAAGGCATTTCACAGTGCATGTCAGAGAGAGGGAGAGGGAGAGGGAGAGGGAGAAAGAAAGAGCGAGCGAGAGAGAGACAGAGAGCAAGTGACAAGATAAGGAAAAAAGACAGACAGTCAGACGGGCAGACAGACGGACAGTCGGAAGGTCAGACAGTCGGACAGACAGTCAGACAGACAGACAGACAGTCCGTCTTCTTCGATGGAGCCATGTCTTTTCAGTCTCTAGTCCAGTATATATTAGTGTTAGTCATAGAAATAGAAAGGGAGTCTCGATTCAAAGTGTAAGAGCTTTGCACACCTGGACTGTGCAATATTTGTACATGATTCTATTTAAAATTCTTCAAGCTCTGTCAAGTTGGTTGTTGATTAGTGCTAGATGGTGGGGGGGGTTCTACTAACCTAACATATGTAATTGTTTTAAGATGGTCATATCAAATATCAATAATCAATTAGATGTTTGATTGAGTTTTTTTTTGTTATGAAACATTGAATTTATCCATACTGCTATTAGCACATAGAAACGCATTGAATAACAGCTTCATACATGCATGAACAGATAGTCCAGAAAATAATATCTAAAGGACGTTATAACTTAGTGACATATTGCAAACAAGATACATGTTTTGGAATATTTTGGAATATTTGTATTATGTTGAAGTGAGCACAGAACAACAGGTGAGTCCAAAATGTAGTGTATGCCAGGGAGATGTGTGTCCTGTAGCTAAGAACGTAATAATAAGTGTATGTTGTGTAGTATAATCTCCACCTGGCACAGCCAGAAGAGGACTGGCCATCCCTCATAGCCTGGATCCCCTCTAGGTTTCTTCCTAGGTTCTGGCCTTTCTAGGGAGTTTTTCCTAGCCACCGTGCTTCTACACCTGCATTGCTTGCTGTTTGGGGTTTTAGGCTGGGTTTCTGTACAGCACTTTGTGACATCAGCTGATGTAAAAAGGGCATTATAAATACATTTGATTGATCCCAAGTATTTTAAAATGTTTTGCCCCTCCAAGATTGACATGCTAAAATCATCACTGTTCAAATGTATTAAAAATCGCTACACAAATAACGTTTTTATTATTATTAACTCATGACTGTAATAAAAGCTCTGTGACAACTGATGCAACATCCAGGTAAAAGGAAAAGTCCTTTATCCAAGAAATCTTTCCATCAGGCACAAACGAGGACAACACCATCATCTGTGAAGGAATGTCAGCGGTCATAAGCATTGTTGATGGGACAACACTTAAACACGGGCATGAACAAATAAAATGTCTAAATTATCCATGGGGCATTTTCTTGCTAAACATGTTGAGAACTGTAAAATGGCCCATAATATCAAAGCTATTAACTCTAACATACAGCCTGTAGATGGTGATATGGAACATACAGCCTGTAGATGGTGATATGGAACATACAGCCTGTAGATGGAGATATGGAACATACAGCCTGTAGATGGTGATATGGAACATACAGCCTGTAGATGGTGATATGGAACATACAGCCTGTAGATGGTGATATGGAACATACAGCCTGTAGATGGTGATATGGAACATACAGCCTGTAGATGGTGATATGGAACATACAGCCTGTAGATGGTGATATGGAACATACAGCCTGTAGATGGTGATATAGAACATACAGCCTGTAGATGGTGATATGGAACATACAGCCTGTAGATGGGGATATGGAACATACAGCCTGTAGATGGTGATATGGAACATACAGCCTGTAGATGGTGATATGGAACATACAGCCTGTAGATGGTGATATGGAACATACAGCCTGTAGATGGTGATATGGAACATACAGCCTGTAGATGGTGATATGGAACATACAGCCTGTAGATGGTGATATGGAACATACAGCCTGTAGATGGTGATATGGAACATACAGCCTGTAGATGTTGATATGGAACATACAGCCTGTAGATGGTGATATGGAACATACAGCCTGTAGATGGTGATATGGAACATACAGCCTGTAGATGGGATATGGAACATACAGCCTGTAGATGGTGATATGGAACATACAGCCTGTAGATGGTGATATGGAACATACAGCCTGTAGATGGTGATATGGAACATACAGCCTGTAGATGGTGATATGGAACATACAGCCTGTAGATGGTGATATGGAACATACAGCCTGTAGATGGTGATATGGAACATACAGCCTGTAGATGGATATGAACATACAGCCTGTAGATGGTGATATGGAACATACAGCCTGTAGATGGTGATATGGAACATACAGCCTGTAGATGGTGATATGGAACATACAGCCTGTAGATGGTGATATGGAACATACAGCCTGTAGATGGTGATATGGAACATACAGCCTGTAGATGGTGATATGGAACATACAGCCTGTAGATGGTGATATGGAACATACAGCCTGTAGATGGTGATATGGAACATACAGCCTGTAGATGGTGATATGGAACATACAGCCTGATAGATGCCTGTAGATGGTGATATGGAACATACAGCCTGTAGATGGTGATATGGAACATACAGCCTGTAGATGGTGATATGGAACATACAGCCTGTAGATGGTGATATGGAACATACAGCCTGTAGATGGTGATATGGAACATACAGCCTGTAGATGGTGATATGGAACAGCCTGTAGATGGTGATATGGAACATACAGCCTTTAGATGGTGATATGGAACATACAGCCTTTAGATGGTGATATGATATGGAACATACAGCCTGTAGATGGTGATATGGAACATACAGCCTGTAGATGGTGATATGGAACATACAGCCTGTAGATGCCTTGATATGGAACATAGATGGTGATATGGAACAGCCTGTAGATGGTGATATGGAACATACAGCCTGTAGATGGTGATATGGAACATACAGCAGCCTGTAGATGGTGATATGGAACATACAGCCTGTAGATGGTGATATGGAACATACAGCCTGTAGATGGTGATATGTAACATACAGCCTGTAGATGGTGATATGGAACATACAGCCTGTAGATGGTGATATGGAACATACAGCCTGTAGATGGTGATATGGAACATACAGCCTGTAGATGGTGATATGTAGGAACATACAGCCTGTAGATGGTGATATGGAACATACAGCCTGTAGATGGTGATATGGAACATACAGCCTGTAGATGGTGATATATGGAACATACAGCCTGTAGATGGTGATATGGAACATAGATGGTGATATGGAACAGCCTGTAGATGGTGATATGGAACATACAGCCTGTAGATGGTGATATGGAACATACAGCCTGTAGATGGTGATATGGAACATACAGCCTGTAGATGGTGATATGGAACATACAGCCTGTAGATGGTGATATGGAACATACAGCCTGTAGATGGTGATATGGAACATACAGCCTGTAGATGGTGATATGGAACATACAGCCTGTAGATGGTGATATGGAACATACAGCCTGTAGATGGTGATATGGAACATACAGCCTGTAGATGGTGATATGGAACATACAGCCTGTAGATGGTGATATGGAACATACAGCCTTTAGATGGTGATATGGAACATACAGCCTGTAGATGGTGATATGGAACTCCATTGGCAGATTATTACAATGTTCTCTCATTATTGTTGTTTTGACACTTAAACACAGTCACACATGCAGATGTTACACTTTATTTCAGCCATAATGAAGCATGTACAAGTTAGGTTTTATTTGCTAATGATGGAAACTTAGTGTTTCAAACATGATTCAATAGCTTGGTTTCATGGCAAGTAAAGCATATCACAACTGGAGAGATGGTTGCTTTAAAGGTGAACAAAGACACTGTCCAAAAGTATCTTTGAAAAAGGTTATAAACTAACAGCTGTGCCTTGCTTGGACTAACACTCGCACTCGTCTTTTCTTGCCAGAAATGACTTTAATGATAGCTACTTTTATCGAAGAAAAATGATCTTACTATGACTTTAAGATGAATCCACTAACTGTAAGTCTCTCTGGACCAGAGCATCTGCTAAATGACTAAAATGTAAATTAAAAATGTTCAGTAAAGGAAACTTTCCTTGGACTATTCTCACTACTTCGAATCTCTGGAGACAGGAACTAAACTTTAAGTCTAATGCAATGTCATTAAAAGTAGCAAATGGTCACAAGTGTATTGTGCCGGTGAGAGGGTCTACTCGATGACACATTGGATTTATGATATTTAAACTTTAAACGCCAAACTGTACACTCAGTACACCTACTGAGTCTTATAACGGGCCTGGGATCAAATCGATGGGGCCAGCCATGAAACTGAAAGATTCAATGAGCTAAAATACAATGTGCTGTAAAATATTAATGTGTGTGGTAAAATTGTGCTGGTGGTAATATTTTAAATTGATGCTGTCTATAAAAGAGGCATATCTCTATTTATTTACAAGCAGTGATAGTGGATGGGGTTTATGAATATCGACTCAGGCTCCGAGGTAAGTGCCTATAAATCTGACAGCAATCTTTGTGAAGTTTTCCTGACGACAACTTCAGGTCTAACAGCCTTAGTCTTTCACTGGATGTTTAAACATTTAGATGGGCCTTGACTGACTACAGTTGTATACATTTTTTAATTAAAGGGGTCCATTTTGAGAATGTCACACAAGAGAAATAATTATACTAAATGAATCTAAAGATGAAACATTGGCCTTGCCTTTATAGGGAATTGGAACATCCGAAACAGGGTCACTATGAGATCTTCAATGGTCCATACCGTCATAGTAGAGTGCATGTCAACACACACACGCGCACAAATACACACACACACCTAAATAACTCTCCCGATACTTTCTGCTTAATGTTTTCCTATCTTTCAAAATAAGTGCCTAGCCTACCAGTTCAGCTTCTCTTCCAGCTCCTTCTATGTTTGGAGCAGAGTCAAAATGTGTGCACTAGAGTAGAGACTGTCGATTCACATGTACTGCATAGCGTGTGCCAATTGAATTATCCCGAGAATCCATAATAAACAGTTGTATTTGTTATTTTAATTATGTAACCCTTGTGAATGATTGTTGTGTGTTCTTTTTTACTCACCTTATATGTCCTACGAGACAGTTGTTATGTTAGCTCACCAAGGAGAGTTGGGGCTAGTACACCGACCAGTTTATAAAGAATTTCTATCATAGGCATATAGCCTAAGCAGGAAACTCGGGAGAACTCGTATTTAATGTGAAAATACTGTAATGTAGAAAAAACGAGACTGGCTAAATTATTTATAAACTGCTTAGGCGTATTAGCTACAACTGTCCTCACATTGGTGGTCTAACAAAACTGTTTAGAGCAGGCAGGTACGGTGGCTCTCTTAGAACATATAAGATGAGTCAAAAGGAACACACTATAATCATTCACAAGAGTTACATAGCGAACATAACAAACAACTGTTTATTATCGATTCTCGTGACAGTTCAGTTGGCATATGCTACCAGTGCATGTGAATTGAAGCTATCTAATCACACACAAATGTTGACGCTCACAGGCCGTATGTTTTCTCTCATCCACTCCTGTGCATTCTAATTCCAGCGTGTACACGCTCGTTCACAGGTTTTCCTTTGATTTGGGCTTCCCGTTTGAATCCAAAAGTGTGACCTCATCTCTAATGAGCAGGGCTATAACTTCACACCCCTCGGGCAAGGCCAGCTGCAGAGCTATGAGTTCATACAGATGTATGATGCGCCTCACAGGGTGACTCATTCCCTCTCCTTCTATTCACTGGAACTGTGATGCATGTATCTCTTTGGTTGGGGTTCTAAAGATCAGCTCGTGAGGGTGATTGCATTAGTTATTAATGGTGCCCTGGTTGGCGGACCCAGTGATGATGGACAAAGAGGTCCATATCCTTGGGCTATGATCATACTGGAATTGGGATTATGAGTGCTGTTTTCTTTCCTGGGAGAGTTCAGAGGGCTAAATCAAAGTGTTTCACACTGAACTCTGGTCCTGGCTTTATGTATAAGGCTTTCGCTGCAGAAATGGTTTGTTCTGCCTCTTATTGAAGTGCAGCCGTAAATACACCTCGAGCTGATGTCACTGTGGACTAATACATGGGAAATGGCACCAAAGCCTCATTGATCGAACTCTGTAATAAATCATTTCCTACCGAGGTGACTGAGAAATCTCCTGCTCTCCTTCCCTCGCTCCTCGCTCCTCCCTTCTCCTGTCTTTTTCTCTTTCCCAGTCTTCCTCAAGGCCCCTTCTTCCTCAAGACTAAACCTTCTGACCCACACCCTCCATCTTCCTCTCACCATCCGTTCCCTGTTGCTAGCTGACACAAGATATCAGTTCACACCCCTTGTCCAGGGGGAGAGGTGTTAAAGAAGGAGTCCAAGATATGTCACAGCAGACTTAAAAGGGCTCCCTATGATACAGGGGTCCAGACTGAAAAGGGGAGGGAAACATATATTCTATCATTTTTGTTGTGACTTTGATAGAAATGTAAGGCTACACCAATAAATAGCTAGCCTCTTTTCTGTGATCATAACCTGTTCCACAGTACATGCAGTACACCAATCCTGAACAGTTGATAAGGGTAAGAGGCAATTGACCAGAGGCAAGTTGGTTCAAATCCCCAGATGAAGGAAGTGTTCTCATAATGACACTTCCCAGAACAGCTTCAGTCTCAGCTACTCCTCAGAGGCCTCTGCAGGCTAAGACGGTGTGACCATTTTGTTCCTCTTCTTCATGTTTCTGTCTAAAACTTAATTTTCGACTATACATTGCATGAACCCAACGTTGAGTAATGATTTTGGTTTAATTATGGGAATTATGGGAAATATAGTTCTACCGAGGTACTAATATCATTAGGGGATTGAAATAATTGGTTTAAAGCAGCCTGTACTGTAGATAATCATTCAACATATTTTTTTACATTGCACTGGTTCAAAGAAGGCAGTTTAGTTTCTGATCATATGTTGACAGCATCTTTCCAGGCATCATTACATTATTTGTGGCATGTTAAATTAGAATAGAAAAGGTATAAACTACTCAACGTTTCTCCTCCGGATTTAGCACTTACAGCTCACTGTCAATTAAAATTCCCCTTCCTGGTTTTGAAGTAGTAAATATTGCCACCACTTCCTGAAACATGGAACCTGTGTTTTCTCCTCACAGCTGTGTTTATTGTGTTTCCCACAATAAAGGGATGTTAAGCACAGTTACACTAATTGAAAGTGATTTGGAAATGTAGAGCGCTGGTCACCTCATATTCTGTTTCTATACTGTTGTTTACGCTCTGTGTATGTATATACTGTATACTATACATAGCTCATCCTAATATACCTTCTACTGTACATACCATTTTCAATCTAAATGAATACAGTCGTTACACACCATGTATTTATATTCTGTATTCTGACAGATGCTCACTCTAATATATCTATCCTGGGTTGTTGATTGGATCCGTTCTGTCATTTCTTTATTTTATTTTATTACATGATCTGTGTATTTGTATTGTATTTGTGAGGCATTCTACAGCACTGTTGGATCTAGTAACATAAGCATTTCACTGCACCTGCTATAACACCTGCAAATATGTGTACGTGACCAATAAACTTTGATTTGATTTGAGTGAGAAAGATGGTGATATCAAAACTGATGATTATGGTTTAGCATAAAGCCTCCAGCAGTGAGGTTTGACATTACAGGAGTGCTTGTGCAGTGAGGTTTGACATTACAGGAGTGCTTGTGCAGTGAGGTTTGACATTACAGGAGTGCTTGTGCAGTGAGGTTTGACATTACAGGAGTGCTTGTGCAGTGAGGTTTGACATTACAGGAGTGCTTGTGCAGTGAGGTTTGACATTACAGGAGTGCTTGTGCAGTGAGGTTTGACATTACAGGAGTGCTTGTGCAGTGAGGTTTGACATTACAGGAGTGCTTGTGCAGTGAGACTTGACATTACAGGAGTGCTTGTGCAGTGAGGTTTGACATTACAGGAGTGCTTGTACAGTGAGGTTTAACATTACTGGAGTGCTTGTGCAGTGAGGTTTGACATTACAGGAGTGCTTGTGCGGTGAGGTTTGACATTACAGGAGTGCTTGTACAGTGAGGTTTAACATAACTGGAGTGCTTGTGCAGTGAGGTTTGACATTACAGGAGTGCTTGTACAGTGAGGTTTAACATTACTGGAGTGCTTGTGCAGTGAGGTTTGACATTACAGGAGTGCTTGTGCAGTGAGACTTGACATTACTGGAGTGCTTGTGCAGTGAGGTTTGACATTACAGGAGTGCTTGTGCAGTGAGACTTGACATTACTGGAGTGCTTGTGCAGTGAGGTTTGACATTACAGGAGTGCTTGTGCAGTGAGACTTGACATTACAGGAGTGCTTGTGCAGTGAGACTTGACATTACTGGAGTGCTTGTGCAGTGAGGTTTGACATTACAGGGGTGCTTGTGATGTTGCAACAGATATTAGGGAACAGTAGAATCCAGGCCACTTTTCCACATGCATACGTGTTTTTCTTTTCACATAAAACCATGTCATGTTATGTCACAAACTGTCAAGAGATTTGTCATATTTTGGGAGACTTTAAAAAAAACTTTAGTAACATTTTATTTTTGCATTATATTTTGGTCGCAATTCAAAATTGTCTTTCTCATAATGTCTCAGACACCTGGAAGTAATTTGGTTTGACCTAGTATCCTGCTCCATACAATGTGACCATCCACACATTTCAGAATATGCAGCTAGCTACTCACTTACTGATGGTAGCGCTTAGCTGTGTAGAGCCCAAACCATTTCAACTCCCTATTTACAGTAACAATCTCCCGGTTGTCTTTCAGGAAGCTGTGCTTTTTCTGATTCATTTAGCTGTAAGGCAGGCAGTGATAAGACATAACCAATACTTCCTTCAGAACATGCCAACTCTGATATAATCCAATCAGGTCCATTTTTATCAGCTTTTGTTTTGTCTTTTTTGCTTCCCTTTTTGACTTTCCTTTGGTTCCAGCAACGACTAGAAAACCTGAAATGACACAATTCAGTTGCACTTGTATGGCGGAGTGGCTTCCATCCAAACAGCTTTTCTGTAGAGAAATCCTTGAAGACCCACACACATTTAAATCTGTCCCTGAGGGCAACAGGCTCCATATACTGCCAAGATAAAATGATCCAGGCCAAAATAGAAAAAAACTATTTTTTAGGGACTTACCATGGCAACAAAACAGCATGTCAACCTTCTGGTATGGAATGTATTCTGCTGAGGAGTGAATACAGTGATGCCTGCTGTAGGAGAGCTGAGGAAAAGCACAGCACATTTCAGGGCATAGCCTCACACATGTATGCAGTGGGAAGAGAGACAATGTGGTAATAACAGACGAGGTGTCAGGGTGCTGAAAAGACGGTTAAACGGTCATTTGTGAGAGGACGACACATAGCAGACTGGTGGTGGCAGAGCCGTAAGGACCCTGTCACAAAGTGACACAGGGCCTCCCCTGAAATAAACCTGTCAGGCCCGGCCCAACCCTGCCTCCACTCAGAGAAGGGAGACCTCGAACATTTGGTTGTGACTTCTCTGATCATGTTTGTGGCTTCACTGTGTCTCCAGAACTTACCAGCTGTTGTGAAGAAATATGTGATATCTTTAACGTATGAAGAAACAGACACAAAGCTACCCAGACTTTCCATCAAATGCTCTAAGAACTAGACTCTGACAAACATGAAGGTGGTAGGTGCGAGGAGACAGCGAAGGCGCCAAGGCAGGAGCGGCCCACAAAAAAAGTTACAGGAGAAGACTTTCTGAGACTCTCCATCCGCACCTAATTGCACAAATACTCTTTGGTAAATCTCGCACAAGCTCCTTTGCCTCATATTAAAGAGAAGGAGAAATCTGCCGCCCAGTTCCTGACGCCATGCTGTGCCACCTTCATGCCGAGCCGTCGATACGCCATGAAGATATTTCCAGTCCTCAATAACATCTGACAAAGACACAAACTCTGAGAGGAGGAATGAATAAGAAAATGAGTGTGGGATGCTCCAAAATAAAACCCCTGCCACATTTTGTCTTTTTTCTTTTCAGCATACAAGCATATTCCAGAGAGCTTCCTGTGCAAACACAATCAGTTGGGTGGAGGAATGATGAAAAGCCGTTACACTTATTATAGGAGAAAATAACAAGCTCTCGTGAAGGGCTTGATTGTTTTAGATCTTGTAAGAGGAGTGTAAAGTAGAGCTAAGTCTACATTATGGGATACTGCCGCTACATTGCTTTTGATTTTCTGTCAACATCCCTCTTACAAAAATATGCAGCCATATTTACTAAATGCATTGAGGTAAAGAAATTGATTGGATATATAATTCCTCTTCTGCCATCCAAATTGTGTCAACCAGTTGAAAGATGGATGCATCTTTCATTTTCATATACTGTGGGGACCTAGAGAATAGTTGACAGCTCACTATGGGCGTAGTCACCGCAACTAAACCAAACATGCATTAGCATGAAACGTAAAAGTAAGAACTTGCAGGTCTCAGTTGTCTGGCGCAGTGGAGGCTCCTCTGTGAAATTTCATAAAAATAAACTTCAGTAGCTAGCTAGCTACCAGCACGAGTGTGGAGTTTTCTCCGCCAGAATGGTAGAATGGCCAACACTGCTGAAAATGTTGTAGACTTTTTGTTGAAGAACACCTTTCTTTCTCTGGGGTATACAGAAAAGGTGGAAATTAAAAGCGATGGTCGACCACTGCCTGAGATCAGTTTCATGAAGAAAGATGAAAAGGTCGTTCAATACCAACAAGTATCAACAATATAGCTGGGTAACAGGGAGCCTTTCATCAGGCCGCCTGCATTGCTGGCCTTGCCTGCTTTTTGGAAGCTCTGAGCCTTGGTCAAAAGATGGGTACAGTGACCTGATTAACATTGATCGTTCAGCTAAACAAAGTAAAAGAATGCAGGGCATGCAATAATTTGCTTCTAAAGGACACGATGAGAGGGAAAGTTTAGTTTACAAGGGCAACTACAAGGAGCTTGCAGAGGTAATTACACATTACGATGCTTAACTTGGTGAACATCTCAAACTTTCAACTGTCTTTTCTGGGATATCTAAAACAATTCTGAATGTTTTGATAGCTTCCATCACATCATCCACAGTACGAATTTCTTCCCTAATAATAATAATAATGTAAAATTAACAAATGTACAGAAAGACCTGTGTGAAGGCCAACTTACAGAAGATGAACTTTTTGAGGCATTAAAATCTTTTCAGTCTGGAAAAACACCCAGGCTTGACAGTATACCAGTAGAGGGACATCAGACCTTTTTTTATGTACTCAAATAACCATTGTTAGCATGTTTTAATTACTCTTATACAAATGGTAGACTTTCATGTACTCAACAAGAAGATATTATTTCATTACTACTAAAACAGGACTCAGGTGGTAAGTATAAAGATCCAGTCCATTTAAAAAACTAGAAGCCTCTAACACTTCAATTCTGTGATGTGAAAATCCCGGTGAAATGCATAGCACATAGAATAAAAAGGTTTAACCAGATATTGTTCATCCTGATCAAACAGTTTTTTTACATGGAAGATATATTGGAGATAGTATACGACAACTACTTCAAACAATTGAACATTATGAAATATCGAAAATACCAGGCCTCATCTTCATAGCAGATGTTGAAAAGGCGTTTCTAGTACGACTTGAATTGATATATAAATGCCTAGATTACTTTAATTCTGGTGAATCTCTTATACAACGGGTTAAAGTTATGTACATCAACCCTAGATATAAAATAGTAAATAATGGTTGCTTCTCAGAAAGTATTGAGCTTTTAAGAGGAGTAAAACAAGGCTGTCCGTTGTCTCCATATCTATTTATTATGGCCATTGAAATGCTAGCTATTAAAAATTGATCCAACAAGAACATCAAGGGGTTAGAAATCCAGGGGATAAAAACAAAAGTGTCAATGTGTGATGATGACTCTGGATCCCTGCACAGTCTCATTGAATATCTTGATCACTTTTCTAGTCTCTCTGGATTGAAACCTAATTATGACAAGTGTACCATATTACGTATTGGATCGTTAAAAAATACAGTGTTTACACTACCTTGTAGTTTATCAATAAAATTGGCAGATTGTGAAGTAGACATACTTGGTATTCACACCTCAAAAAATATAAATGAACTTATCACAATTAATTTCAATAGAAAGTTTGCAAAAATAGATAACATTCTGCAACCATGAAGAGGTAAATACTTGTCTATTTATGGAAAAATAACATTTATTAACTCTATGGTCCTGTCACAGTGTACTTACTTACTAATGGCACTGCCTAATCCAGATGACTCATTTTTTAAATCATATGAGCAAAACATATTTATTTTTATTTGGAATGCTAAGCGAGAGAAAATTAATAACTAATATGAGTTTGGGGGCTAAAATGATCAAATATTAAAACGTTAAACCTGTCATTAAAAGCTTCACTCATACACAAATTATACTTGAATCCAAAATGAGTCTCCAGTAAATTATTAAGAAAGGCTCATCCTTCGTTTAAGAATTGTAGTTTTGCCTTCATACAGATTACAACTTCTCATTTCCTACTAATTGAAATTGAAATGTTGTTTAAAGTATTGCCCTTTCTTAAACAAGCCATACAAAGCTGGTTACAATTTCAGTTTTATCCTCCAGATAAGATCGAACAAATATTACAAAAGATGTTATGGTTAAACTCAAATATACTGATTAATAAATAAATAAATAAATCTTTATGGATTTCACATATGCAGTTATCGAAAAATATGTGAGAATATCTGCCTCATCCAGATTTACAACCAACTGATTGCAGCACTACCTACTAACATGGAGGAGGCAAGTGGACAAGGGAGAAGGTCGGGAACTTGTTTGCCTGACAGATATTAAAGATACAAATTGGTTGAAAGGAACTGGCATAAATAGAAAAATATTCCAGTTTCATCTGAGGACAAAAATGTTGACAGCTGTGCCATACAGGTTGCAAAAGAAATGGGAGTAGATTTTCGAAGTACCAATTCCATGGCACATGGTTTATGAACTGGTACAAAAAACTACACTCAATTTTCAATTTAAATTGTTATATAAAATTCTATGTCAAATGTATATGTAGCAAAAAACCTGTAAAATAAACACAGATATTTGTCCCCGAAGAGGGGGGAGGGGCTAATAATTTAAATATATATATATAAAACAAATTCTACTGTCTTTTCTGGGATGTTGAATACAATTCTGAATCATTTGATTGCTTCCATTGCATCATTGATTAAAAGTTAGATTAAAGGGAGAGGTTGACGCAACACATTTTTTCATGTGCGCTAAGGTAGGCTTTCCACTTTCCTCCAGTATTAATTTAGCAAAGATTATAAAACAATCACTCCAGACAGACACAAGCAAAAACTCACAACATAAATGTTGCAGTAGCCTAGGCTACACCTAAACATTAGAAATCTGACATGCTGTATGGGATGAAAACGAGACGATTTTTCAGTCTGATCAACTGTTAAAAATTACCCCACCACTCTGGGACCTATTGTACCACCAGTTTGCTTGCAGTTGTCAGTTACTGTCAGGTACATGGATGATCAGGGCTTTATTCAGGAATGTTTCTTGGGCTTGATGAGTCAAGTGGGTGAGATGCGCAGTCTGTGTTTGCCTTCATGGATTTTGAGATGAGTTTAAGTTCATAGAGAATCTCATTGTCCAAACCCACGATGGCGCATCTGTAATGGAATGTATCTGCTATTTGTATTTACAGCTAAGTCCCCTCCTGTTCCCTGATTAAGAGGTGATGACTACTCCACTCAGCTGCCATTGTCAACTTTCTCCTGGCATGAACTGAATCCATGTCTCATGGGCCCTCTCATCCACTGGCACATTAAAGGTTTCCCATCCAAGCACTGTGAGTCCTATCAATTTTATCTCATTAGTGTATGTAGAGTCAATCACAATCATGTTATTACACATCAATGATTTTACTCCTTGCTTGGACTAACTCATTCTTAGCTCTTTTGTCTAACTGTGTGGTGTGTAGTCTTATAGTCTTTTGCCTTACTGTGTGGTGTGTAGTCTTATAGTCTTTTGCCTTACTGTGTGGTGTGTAGTCTTATAGTCTTTTGCCTTACTGTGTGGTGTGTAGTCTTATAGTCTTTTGCCTTACTGTGTGGTGTGTAGTCTTATAGTCTTTTGCCTTACTGTGTGGTGTGTAGTCTTATAGTCTTTTGCCTTACTGTGTGGTGTGTAGTCTTATAGTCTTTTGCCTTACTGTGTGGTGTGTAGTCTTATAGTCTTTTGCCTTATAGTATTTTGCCTCACTGTGTGGTGTGTCGTCTTATAGTCTTTTGCCTTATAGTCTTTTGCCTCACTGTGTGGTGTGTAGTCTTATAGTCTTTTGCCTTATAGTCTTTTGCCTTACTGTGTGGTGTGTAGTCTTATAGTCTTTTGCCTTATAGTCTTTTGCCTCACTGTGTGGTGTGTCGTCTTATAGTCTTTTGCCTTATAGTCTTTTGCCTCACTGTGTGGTGTGTACTTTTGCCTCACTGTGTGGTGTGTAGTCTTATAGTCTTTTGCCTTATAGTCTTTTGCCTTACTGTGTGGTGTGTAGTCTTATAGTCTTTTGCCTCACTGTGTGGTGTGTAGTCTTATAGTCTTTTGCCTTATAGTCTTTTGCCTTACTGTGTGGTGTGTAGTCTTATAGTCTTTTGTCTAACTTAGTCTTATAGTCTTTTGCCTCACTGTGTGGTGTGTAGTCTTATAGTCTTTTGCCTTATAGTCTTTTGCCTCACTGTGTGGTGTGTACTGTCTTTTGTGTATTTTGCCTGTGTGTGTAGTCTTATAGTCTTTTGCCTCACTGTTTGTGTCCTTATAGTCTTTTGCCTTATAGTATTTTGCTTACTGTGTGGTGTGTAGTCTTATAGTCTTTTGCCTCACTGTGTGGTGTGTATCTTATAGTCTTTTGCCTTACTGTGTGGTGTGTAGTCTTATAGTCTTTTGCCTCACTGTGTGGTGTGTAGTCTTATAGTCTTTTGCCTTATAGTCTTTTGCCTCACTGTGTGGTGTGTAGTCTTATAGTCTTTTGCCTTATAGTCTTTTGCCTTACTGTGTGGTGTGTAGTCTTAGTCTTATAGTCTTTTGCCTCACTGTGTGGTGTGTAGTCTTATAGTCTTTTGCCTTATAGTCTTTTGCCTTACTGTGTGGTGTGTAGTCTTATAGTCTTTTGTCTAACTGTGTGGTGTGTAGTCTTATAGTCTTTTGCCTCACTGTGTGGTGTGTAGTCTTATAGTCTTTTGCCTTACTGTGTGGTGTGTAGTCTTATAGTCTTTTGTCTAACTGTGTGGTGTGTAGTCTTATAGTCTTTTGCCTCACTGTGTGGTGTGTAGTCTTATAGTCTTTTGCCTTATAGTATTTTGTCTTACTGTGTGGTGTGTAGTCTTATAGTCTTTTGCCTCACTGTGTGGTGTGTAGTCTTATAGTCTTTTGCCTTATAGTATTTTGCCTTACTGTGTGGTGTGTAGTCTTATAGTCTTTTGCCTTATAGTATTTTGCCTTACTGTGTGGTGTGTAGTCTTATAGTCTTTTGCCTCACTGTGTGGTGTGTAGTCTTATAGTCTTTTGCCTCACTGTGTGGTGTGTAGTCTTATAGTCTTTTGCCTTACTGTGTGGTGTGTAGTCTTATAGTCTTTTGCCTCACTGTGTGGTGTGTAGTCTTATAGTCTTTTGCCTTATAGTCTTTTGCCTCACTGTGTGGTGTGTAGTCTTATAGTCTTTTGCCTTATAGTATTTTGCCTTACTGTGTGGTGTGTAGTCTTATAGTCTTTTGCCTTATAGTATTTTGCCTTACTGTGTGGTGTGTAGTCTTATAGTCTTTTGCCTTATAGTATTTTGCCTCACTGTGTGGTGTGTCGTCTTATAGTCTTTTGCCTTATAGTATTTTGCGTTACTGTGTGGTGTGTAGTCTTATAGTCTTTTGCCTTATAGTATTTTGCCTTACTGTGTGGTGTGTAGTCTTATAGTCTTTTGCCTCACTGTGTGGTGTGTAGTCTTATAGTCTTTTGCCTTATAGTATTTTGCCTTACTGTGTGGTGTGTAGTCTTATAGTCTTTTGCCTCACTGTGTGGTGTGTAGTCTTATAGTCTTTTGCCTTACTGTGTGGTGTGTAGTCTTATAGTCTTTTGCCTTATAGTCTTTTGCCTCACTGTGTGGTGTGTAGTCTTATAGTCTTTTGCCTCACTGTGTGGTGTGTAGTCTTATAGTCTTTTGCCTTACTGTGTGGTGTGTAGTCTTATAGTCTTTTGCCTTACTGTGTGGTGTGTAGTCTTATAGTCTTTTGCCTTACTGTGTGGTGTGTAGTCTTATAGTCTTTTGCCTTACTGTGTGGTGTTGCGTCTTATAGTCTTTTGCCTTATAGTCTTTTGCCTTATAGTCTTTTGCCTTACTGTGTGGTGTGTAGTCTTATAGTCTTTTGCCTTATAGTCTTTTGCCTCACTGTGTGGTGTGTAGTCTTATAGTCTTTTGCCTCACTGTGTGGTGTGTAGTCTTATAGTCTTTTGCCTCACTGTGTGGTGTGTCGTCTTATAGTCTTTTGCCTTATAGTCTTTTGCCTCACTGTGTGGTGTGTAGTCTTATAGTCTTTTGCCTTATAGTATTTTGCCTTACTGTGTGGTGTGTAGTCTTATAGTCTTTTGCCTCACTGTGTGGTGTGTAGTCTTATAGTCTTTTGCCTCACTGTGTGGTGTGTAGTCTTATAGTATTTTGCCTTATAGTATTTTGCCTTACTGTGTGGTGTGTAGTCTTATAGTCTCTTGCCTTATAGTCTTTTGCCTCACTGTGTGGTGTGTCGTCTTATAGTCTTTTGCCTTATAGTCTTTTGTCTCACTGTGTGGTGTGTAGTCTTATAGTCTTTTGCCTTATAGTATTTTGCCTTACTGTGTGGTGTGTAGTCTTATAGTCTTTTGCCTTATAGTCTTTTGCCTTACTGTGTGGTGTGTAGTCTTATAGTCTTTTGTCTAACTGTGTGGTGTGTAGTCTTATAGTCTTTTGCCTCACTGTGTGGTGTGTCGTCTTATAGTCTTTTGCCTTATAGTCTTTTGCCTCACTGTGTGGTGTGTAGTCTTATAGTCTTTTGCCTTACTGTGTGGTGTGTAGTCTTATAGTCTTTTGCCTTACTGTGTGGTGTGTAATCTTATAGTCTTTTGCCTTATAGTCTTTTGCCTCACTGTGTGGTGTGTAGTCTTATAGTCTTTTGCCTTACTGTGTGGTGTGTAGTCTTATAGTCTTTTGCCTTACTGTGTGGTGTGTAATCTTATAGTCTTTTGCCTTACTGTGTGGTGTGTAGTCTTATAGTCTTTTGCCTTACTGTGTGGTGTGTAATCTTATAGTCTTTTGCCTTATAGTATTTTGCCTTACTGTGTGGTGTGTAGTCTTATAGTCTTTTGCTTTACTGTGTGGTGTGTAGTCTTATAGTCTTTTGTCTAACTATGTGGTGTGTAGTCTTATAGTCTTTTGCCTTATAGTCTTTTGCCTTACTGTGTGGTGTGTAGTCTTATAGTCTTTTGTCTAACTGTGTGGTGTGTAGTCTTATAGTCTTTTGTCTAACTGTGTGGTGTGTAGTCTTATAGTCTTTTGCCTCACTGTGTGGTGTGTAGTCTTATAGTCTTTTGCCTTATAGTCTTTTGCCTCACTGTGTGGTGTGTAGTCTTATAGTCTTTTGCCTTATAGTATTTTGCCTTACTGTGTGGTGTGTAGTCTTATAGTCTTTTGCCTCACTGTGTGGTGTGTCGTCTTATAGTCTTTTGCCTTATAGTATTTTGCCTTACTGTGTGGTGTGTAGTCTTATAGTCTTTTGCCTCACTGTGTGGTGTGTAGTCTTATAGTCTTTTGCCTTACTGTGTGGTGTGTAGTCTTATAGTCTTTTGCCTCACTGTGTGGTGTGTAGTCTTATAGTCTTTTGCCTTATAGTCTTTTGCCTCACTGTGTGGTGTGTAGTCTTATAGTCTTTTGCCTTATAGTCTTTTGCCTTACTGTGTGGTGTGTAGTCTTATAGTCTTTTGCCTCACTGTGTGGTGTGTAGTCTTATAGTCTTTTGCCTTATAGTCTTTTGCCTTACTGTGTGGTGTGTAGTCTTATAGTCTTTTGTCTAACTGTGTGGTGTGTAGTCTTATAGTCTTTTGCCTCACTGTGTGGTGTGTAGTCTTATAGTCTTTTGCCTTATAGTCTTTTGCCTTACTGTGTGGTGTGTAGTCTTATAGTCTTTTGTCTAACTGTGTGGTGTGTAGTCTTATAGTCTTTTGCCTCACTGTGTGGTGTGTAGTCTTATAGTCTTTTGCCTTATAGTATTTTGTCTTACTGTGTGGTGTGTAGTCTTATAGTCTTTTGCCTCACTGTGTGGTGTGTAGTCTTATAGTCTTTTGCCTTATAGTATTTTGCCTTACTGTGTGGTGTGTAGTCTTATAGTCTTTTGCCTTATAGTATTTTGCCTTACTGTGTGGTGTGTAGTCTTATAGTCTTTTGCCTCACTGTGTGTGTGTAGTCTTATAGTCTTTTGCCTCACTGTGTGGTGTGTAGTCTTATAGTCTTTTGCCTTACTGTGTGGTGTGTAGTCTTATAGTCTTTTGCCTCACTGTGTGGTGTGTAGTCTTATAGTCTTTTGCCTTATAGTCTTTTGCCTCACTGTGTGGTGTGTAGTCTTATAGTCTTTTGCCTTATAGTATTTTGCCTTACTGTGTGGTGTGTAGTCTTATAGTCTTTTGCCTTATAGTATTTTGCCTTACTGTGTGGTGTGTAGTCTTATAGTCTTTTGCCTTATAGTATTTTGCCTCACTGTGTGGTGTGTCGTCTTATAGTCTTTTGCCTTATAGTATTTTGCGTTACTGTGTGGTGTGTAGTCTTATAGTCTTTTGCCTTATAGTATTTTGCCTTACTGTGTGGTGTGTAGTCTTATAGTCTTTTGCCTCACTGTGTGGTGTGTAGTCTTATAGTCTTTTGCCTTATAGTATTTTGCCTTACTGTGTGGTGTGTAGTCTTATAGTCTTTTGCCTCACTGTGTGGTGTGTAGTCTTATAGTCTTTTGCCTTACTGTGTGGTGTGTAGTCTTATAGTCTTTTGCCTTATAGTCTTTTGCCTCACTGTGTGGTGTGTAGTCTTATAGTCTTTTGCCTCACTGTGTGGTGTGTAGTCTTATAGTCTTTTGCCTTACTGTGTGGTGTGTAGTCTTATAGTCTTTTGCCTTACTGTGTGGTGTGTAGTCTTATAGTCTTTTGCCTTACTGTGTGGTGTGTAGTCTTATAGTCTTTTGCCTTACTGTGTGGTGTGTCGTCTTATAGTCTTTTGCCTTATAGTCTTTTGCCTTATAGTCTTTTGCCTTACTGTGTGGTGTGTAGTCTTATAGTCTTTTGCCTTATAGTCTTTTGCCTCACTGTGTGGTGTGTAGTCTTATAGTCTTTTGCCTCACTGTGTAGTCTTATAGTCTTTTGCCTCACTGTGTGGTGTGTCGTCTTATAGTCTTTTGCCTTATAGTCTTTTGCCTCACTGTGTGGTGTGTAGTCTTATAGTCTTTTGCCTTATAGTATTTTGCCTTACTGTGTGGTGTGTAGTCTTATAGTCTTTTGCCTCACTGTGTGGTGTGTAGTCTTATAGTCTTTTGCCTCACTGTGTGGTGTGTAGTCTTATAGTATTTTGCCTTATAGTATTTTGCCTTACTGTGTGGTGTGTAGTCTTATAGTCTTTTGCCTTATAGTCTTTTGCCTCACTGTGTGGTGTGTAGTCTTATAGTCTTTTGCCTTATAGTATTTTGCCTCACTGTGTGGTGTGTAGTCTTATAGTCTTTTGCCTTATAGTCTTTTGCCTTACTGTGTGGTGTGTAGTCTTATAGTCTTTTGCCTTATAGTATTTTGCCTTACTGTGTGGTGTGTAGTCTTATAGTCTCTTGCCTTATAGTCTTTTGCCTCACTGTGTGGTGTGTCGTCTTATAGTCTTTTGCCTTATAGTCTTTTGTCTCACTGTGTGGTGTGTAGTCTTATAGTCTTTTGCCTTATAGTATTTTGCCTTACTGTGTGGTGTGTAGTCTTATAGTCTTTTGCCTTATAGTCTTTTGCCTTACTGTGTGGTGTGTAGTCTTATAGTCTTTTGTCTAACTGTGTTTTGTCTTATAGTCTTTTGCCTCACTGTGTGGTGTGTAGTCTTATAGTCTTTTGCCTTATAGTCTTTTGCCTCACTGTGTGGTGTGTAGTCTTATAGTCTTTTGCCTTACTGTGTGGTGTGTAGTCTTATAGTCTTTTGCCTTACTGTGTGGTGTGTAATCTTATAGTCTTTTGCCTTATAGTCTTTTGCCTCACTGTGTGGTGTGTAGTCTTATAGTCTTTTGCCTTACTGTGTGGTGTGTAGTCTTATAGTCTTTTGCCTTACTGTGTGGTGTGTAATCTTATAGTCTTTTGCCTTACTGTGTGGTGTGTAGTCTTATAGTCTTTTGCCTTACTGTGTGGTGTGTAATCTTATAGTCTTTTGCCTTATAGTATTTTGCCTTACTGTGTGGTGTGTAGTCTTATAGTCTTTTGCTTTACTGTGTGGTGTGTAGTCTTATAGTCTTTTGTCTAACTATGTGGTGTGTAGTCTTATAGTCTTTTGCCTTATAGTCTTTTGCCTTACTGTGTGGTGTGTAGTCTTATAGTCTTTTGTCTAACTGTGTGGTGTGTAGTCTTATAGTCTTTTGCCTCACTGTGTGGTGTGTAGTCTTATAGTCTTTTGCCTCACTGTGTGGTGTGTAGTCTTATAGTCTTTTGCCTTATAGTCTTTTGCCTCACTGTGTGGTGTGTAGTCTTATAGTCTTTTGCCTTATAGTATTTTGCCTTACTGTGTGGTGTGTAGTCTTATAGTCTTTTGCCTCACTGTGTGGTGTGTCCTTATAGTCTTTTGCCTTACAGTATTTTGCCTTACTGTGTGGTGTGTAGTCTTATAGTCTTTTGCCTCACTGTGTGGTGTGTAGTCTTATAGTCTTTTGCCTTACTGTGTGTGTGTAGTCTTATAGTCTTTTGCCTCACTGTGTGGTGTGTAGTCTTATAGTCTTTTGCCTCACTGTGTGGTGTGTAGTCTTATAGTCTTTTGCCTTATAGTCTTTTTCCTCACTGTGTGGTGTGTAGTCTTATAGTCTTTTGCCTTATAGTCTTTTGCCTTACTGTGTGGTGTGTAGTCTTATAGTCTTTTGCCTCACTGTGTGGTGTGTAGTCTTATAGTCTTTTGCCTCACTGTGTGGTGTGTAGTCTTATAGTCTTATAGTCTTTTGCCTCACTGTGTGGTGTGTAGTCTTATAGTCTTTTGCCTTATAGTCTTTTGTCACTGTGTGGTGTGTAGTCTTATAGTCTTTTGCCTTATAGTATTTTGCCTTACTGTGTGGTGTGTAGTCTTATAGTCTTTTGCCTCACTGTGTGGTGTGTAGTCTTATAGTCTTTTGCCTCACTGTGTGGTGTGTAGTCTTATAGTCTTTTGCCTTATAGTATTTTGCCTCACTGTGTGGTGTGTAGTCTTATAGTCTTTTGCCTCACTGTGTGGTGTGTAGTCTTATAGTCTTTTGCCTTACTGTGTGGTGTGTAGTCTTATAGTCTTTTGCCTTATAGTATTTTGCTTTGTGTGGTGTGTAGTCTTATAGTCTTTTGCCTCACTGTGTGGTGTGTAGTCTTATAGTCTTTTGCCTTATAGTATTTTGCTTACTGTGTGGTGTGTAGTCTTATAGTCTTTTGCCTCACTGTGTGGTGTGTCGTCTTATAGTCTTTTGCCTTATAGTATTTTGCCTTACTGTGTGGTGTGTAGTCTTATAGTCTTTTGCCTCACTGTGTGGTGTGTAGTCTTATAGTCTTTTGCCTTACTGTGTGGTGTGTAGTCTTATAGTCTTTTGCCTCACTGTGTGCTGTGTAGTCTTATAGTCTTTTGCCTTATAGTCTTTTGCCTCACTGTGTGGTGTGTAGTCTTATAGTCTTTTGCCTTATAGTCTTTTGCCTTACTGTGTGGTGTTGTAGTCTTATAGTCTTTTGCCTCACTGTGTGGTGTGTAGTCTTATAGTCTTTTGCCTTATAGTCTTTTGCCTTACTGTGTGGTGTGTAGTCTTATAGTCTTTTGTCTAACTGTGTGGTGTGTAGTCTTATAGTCTTTTGCCTCACTGTGTGGTGTGTAGTCTTATAGTCTTTTGCCTTACTGTGTGGTGTGTAGTCTTATAGTCTTTTGTCTAACTGTGTGGTGTGTAGTCTTATAGTCTTTTGCCTCACTGTGTGGTGTGTAGTCTTATAGTCTTTTGCCTTATAGTATTTTGTCTTACTGTGTGGTGTGTAGTCTTATAGTCTTTTGCCTCACTGTGTGGTGTGTAGTCTTATAGTCTTTTGCCTTATAGTATTTTGCCTTACTGTGTGGTGTGTAGTCTTATAGTCTTTTGCCTTATAGTATTTTGCCTTACTGTGTGGTGTGTAGTCTTATAGTCTTTTGCCTCACTGTGTGGTGTGTGTAGTCTTATAGTCTTTTGCCTCACTGTGTGGTGTGTAGTCTTATAGTCTTTTGCCTTACTGTGTGGTGTGTAGTCTTATTGTCTTTTGCCTCACTGTGTGGTGTGTAGTCTTATAGTCTTTTGCCTTATAGTCTTTTGCCTCACTGTGTGGTGTGTAGTCTTATAGTCTTTTGCCTTATAGTATTTTGCCTTACTGTGTGGTGTGTAGTCTTATAGTCTTTTGCCTTATAGTATTTTGCCTTACTGTGTGGTGTGTAGTCTTATAGTCTTTTGCCTTATAGTATTTTGCCTCACTGTGTGGTGTGTCGTCTTATAGTCTTTTGCCTTATAGTATTTTGCGTTACTGTGTGGTGTGTAGTCTTATAGTCTTTTGCCTTATAGTATTTTGCCTTACTGTGTGGTGTGTAGTCTTATAGTCTTTTGCCTCACTGTGTGGTGTGTAGTCTTATAGTCTTTTGCCTTATAGTATTTTGCCTTACTGTGTGGTGTGTAGTCTTATAGTCTTTTGCCTCACTGTGTGGTGTGTAGTCTTATAGTCTTTTGCCTTACTGTGTGGTGTGTAGTCTTATAGTCTTTTGCCTTATAGTCTTTTGCCTCACTGTGTGGTGTGTAGTCTTATAGTCTTTTGCCTCACTGTGTGGTGTGTAGTCTTATAGTCTTTTGCCTTACTGTGTGGTGTGTAGTCTTATAGTCTTTTGCCTTACTGTGTGGTGTGTAGTCTTATAGTCTTTTGCCTTACTGTGTGGTGTGTAGTCTTATAGTCTTTTGCCTTACTGTGTGGTGTGTCGTCTTATAGTCTTTTGCCTTATAGTCTTTTGCCTTATAGTCTTTTGCCTTACTGTGTGGTGTGTAGTCTTATAGTCTTTTGCCTTATAGTCTTTTGCCTCACTGTGTGGTGTGTAGTCTTATAGTCTTTTGCCTCACTGTGTGGTGTGTAGTCTTATAGTCTTTTGCCTCACTGTGTGGTGTGTCGTCTTATAGTCTTTTGCCTTATAGTCTTTTGCCTCACTGTGTGGTGTGTAGTCTTATAGTCTTTTGCCTTATAGTATTTTGCCTTACTGTGTGGTGTGTAGTCTTATAGTCTTTTGCCTCACTGTGTGGTGTGTAGTCTTATAGTCTTTTGCCTCACTGTGTGGTGTGTAGTCTTATAGTATTTTGCCTTATAGTATTTTGCCTTACTGTGTGGTGTGTAGTCTTATAGTCTTTTGCCTTATAGTCTTTTGCCTCACTGTGTGGTCTGTAGTCTTATAGTCTTTTGCCTTATAGTATTTTGCCTCACTGTGTGGTGTGTAGTCTTATAGTCTTTTGCCTTATAGTCTTTTGCCTTACTGTGTGGTGTGTAGTCTTATAGTCTTTTGCCTTATAGTATTTTGCCTTACTGTGTGGTGTGTAGTCTTATAGTCTTTTGCCTTATAGTCTTTTGCCTCACTGTGTGGTGTGTCGTCTTATAGTCTTTTGCCTTATAGTCTTTTGTCTCACTGTGTGGTGTGTAGTCTTATAGTCTTTTGCCTTATAGTATTTTGCCTTACTGTGTGGTGTGTAGTCTTATAGTCTTTTGCCTTATAGTCTTTTGCCTTACTGTGTGGTGTGTAGTCTTATAGTCTTTTGTCTAACTGTGTGGTGTGTAGTCTTATAGTCTTTTGCCTCACTGTGTGGTGTGTCGTCTTATAGTCTTTTGCCTTATAGTCTTTTGCCTCACTGTGTGGTGTGTAGTCTTATAGTCTTTTGCCTTACTGTGTGGTGTGTAGTCTTATAGTCTTTTGCCTTACTGTGTGGTGTGTAATCTTATAGTCTTTTGCCTTATAGTCTTTTGCCTCACTGTGTGGTGTGTAGTCTTATAGTCTTTTGCCTTACTGTGTGGTGTGTAGTCTTATAGTCTTTTGCCTTACTGTGTGGTGTGTAATCTTATAGTCTTTTGCCTTACTGTGTGGTGTGTAGTCTTATAGTCTTTTGCCTTACTGTGTGGTGTGTAATCTTATAGTCTTTTGCCTTATAGTATTTTGCCTTACTGTGTGGTGTGTAGTCTTATAGTCTTTTGCTTTACTGTGTGGTGTGTAGTCTTATAGTCTTTTGTCTAACTATGTGGTGTGTAGTCTTATAGTCTTTTGCCTTATAGTCTTTTGCCTTACTGTGTGGTGTGTAGTCTTATAGTCTTTTGTCTAACTGTGTGGTGTGTAGTCTTATAGTCTTTTGCCTCACTGTGTGGTGTGTAGTCTTATAGTCTTTTGCCTCACTGTGTGGTGTGTAGTCTTATAGTCTTTTGCCTTATAGTCTTTTGCCTCACTGTGTGGTGTGTAGTCTTATAGTCTTTTGCCTTATAGTATTTTGCCTTACTGTGTGGTGTGTAGTCTTATAGTCTTTTGCCTCACTGTGTGGTGTGTCGTCTTATAGTCTTTTGCCTTACAGTATTTTGCCTTACTGTGTGGTGTGTAGTCTTATAGTCTTTTGCCTCACTGTGTGTTGTGTAGTCTTATAGTCTTTTGCCTTACTGTGTGGTGTGTAGTCTTATAGTCTTTTGCCTCACTGTGTGGTGTGTAGTCTTATAGTCTTTTGCCTCACTGTGTGGTGTGTAGTCTTATAGTCTTTTGCCTTATAGTCTTTTTCCTCACTGTGTGGTGTGTAGTCTTATAGTCTTTTGCCTTATAGTATTTTGCCTTACTGTGTGGTGTGTAGTCTTATAGTCTTTTGCCTCACTGTGTGGTGTGTAGTCTTATAGTCTTTTGCCTCACTGTGTGGTGTGTAGTCTTATAGTCTTATAGTCTTTTGCCTCACTGTGTGGTGTGTAGTCTTATAGTCTTTTGCCTTATAGTCTTTTGCCTCACTGTGTGGTGTGTAGTCTTATAGTCTTTTGCCTTATAGTATTTTGCCTTACTGTGTGGTGTGTAGTCTTATAGTCTTTTGCCTCACTGTGTGGTGTGTAGTCTTATAGTCTTTTGCCTCACTGTGTGGTGTGTAGTCTTATAGTCTTTTGCCTTATAGTATTTTGCCTCACTGTGTGGTGTGTAGTCTTATAGTCTTTTGCCTCACTGTGTGGTGTGTAGTCTTATAGTCTTTTGCCTTACTGTGTGGTGTGTAGTCTTATAGTCTTTTGCCTTATAGTATTTTGCCTTACTGTGTGGTGTGTAGTCTTATAGTCTTTTGCCTTGTGTAGTCTTTTTATAGTCTTTTGCCTTACTGTGTGGTGTGTAGTCTTATAGTCTTTTGCCTTATAGTCTTTTGCCTAACTGTGTGGTGTGTAGTCTTATAGTCTTTTGCCTCACTGTGTGGTGTGTATCTTATAGTCTTTTGCCTTACTGTGTGGTGTGTAGTCTTATAGTCTTTTGCCTTACTGTGTGGTGTGTAGTCTTATAGTCTTTTGCCTCACTGTGTGGTGTGTAGTCTTATAGTCTTTTGCCTTACTGTGTGGTGTGTAGTCTTATAGTCTTTTGCCTTACTGTGTGGTGTGTAGTCTTATAGTCTTTTGTCTAACTGTGTGGTGTGTAGTCTTATAGTCTTTTGCCTTCCCAGTCAAATCCTGTCTTCCACTGGTCAAGCCTCTGAACACCTCAACTCATGCCATATACCCTCGCTCAATCACTGCCGTTTTCCCTTTCCAACACTGTGTAAGTAGCCCTCTCATTCCCGTGCCCCATAATATTGTACTATAAATGTCTTTATTGAATGCTTTATGTTAAAACACTTTGTTGTCGCCATGCGTTCAGCGCCTGTACTGTAAGTCTACCATCCTCCTAAATGTTTCAAGTCACCAGCCTCCACTGGTATGGCATACTTATATACAGTATGGTCGTAAACAGTGTATGAAGTATCATGACAACTAAGCGTTAGGGTTAGAGTCTTCTGCACTGTCAGAGGAGGGGAAAGGGCACTGGAGGTGTAAGGGCCCCGGCCCCCACCCTTAGTTGGCATAATAGGGCCCAGCTAATGGCCCCAGTCAGAGCCCTCTAGTATGATAATACACGTAGGCACACAGCACTCTCTCATCTCATCATAACTCAACCCTCATCTGCATCCCGCTCCCTCCCGTGCTCAGAGTCACGGCCTTTCTGTCCCCTCTAAGTACCCCAATAAATTCAAATGTAATGCTCTCAAATGAGATCACTTACATGTGTCATTTTTCTTCCGTTATATTTATCATCTGACACTTTGGCCTTCATTAACAAATGGCACTTAGGCAGGGAACGTGTGATTCCTCATCCCTGCTGTGGACAGCGGGCCGTAGAGAGAGAGAGAGGGGGGGGTTACACCTCACTTAGTGACGTCAACAACGTGAAGTCTCGAATGGCTGTGTTTCATTAGGCCAACAATATAGGCCATGGAAGCTACAAGACAGGGACAGGGAACATTGCATGTCTTACCTCGGTTTCTGATATTCAGCTTCATGTAAATTGAGAAGTAATTTTAGACCACTGAGGTGAATATGTAGATCAGTAACATATGTTGAAAACAATGGCACTGTTTGGCAGACATGGCAATAATCTACCACTGCTTCCTACCCATAAACAAACATCAAGCTCCCTCTCTCCCTCCTCTCCCCGACCTCCCCCCAATAAGGAACACACCCAGAGGCCACCCACTATCCAATGAGCAACAGCAAAACAGGTCTGGTCATTTACATGTCAGATGTAATTGGCCGTGGTGTCCCAGTATTGTGTGAGGCAGCATTAGCAGTGAGGCTACTCCTGTAATAATACACAATGATCATCACTTGAGATGAAATTACAATGCACTTTTGTCCCCATTGTCATTCTTCATCCCTATTGGTTGCAGAAAAACTCTGTTTAGCTATTAATTACCGCGACAATGGAAAGATGCACACAGCGAGGGTTACCCTCTTTTTATGTATTTTATTAAACATTTTAAAACGGCTTCATCATAATAAGATATTTTGATTAACGATGTTTACTGCAGTGCCGGTAGTGTAAATTTGCTTATCCGTAAATTAAACTAATAAAACTTAGTTGATGAATTATTGCCCAAATATAAAATGTTACAGTCTAATTCATTCCCAGTAACTCCTATTCCCACACAATATACCCTGAACCAAAATATAAATGCAACATGCATATAGTAATAAACACACAAATTAATGGATTTGCTTCCCGAACAACTGTTCACTGAAAGTAACAAGCACATTCTATATATTTGACACAATATACATATTACAAGAACTTTAAAAGAAGTAGCATATCCCTTTGTCATTGTAAGGCGAGACCCATTTTCTCTGGTGACATGGAACACCCTTTTAAGATTAAATAAACGGTACACAGGATAAACATTAAAAAAGTTAAATAAGTTGATTGTGATGTACTTTTTCTGTATGTCAACTTGAGATACTACAAATATATCAATTAAAGAAGATCTTGCCTTTATAATCTTTATGACAAAAAAAAGTCACATTCAAAAACTATTCAACGACATGACTATTTTCTCTAAATATAAAGATTTGTTTTGCAAATCCTGCACAGTACATCAACATTATCGATATGATAGACACATTATATAAACTTAAAAACACGACAAACTTCAGCTCCAATGTAGATCTAATGTATTCTTTCATTTCTTTACATGTTAATTGAACAGTAGTATTGGAAAAAGCCAGTAATGGAAAATCCATCACTTGCATAAGCCAGAGTGTGAATGAACATGAAATCAGAGTGTATGGTCAATGGTCTATCCCAGTGTTTCCCAACCCTGGTCCCCCAGTACCCCCAACAGAACATATTTTTACTGTAACCCTGGACAAGCACACCTGATTCAACTCGTCAACTAATCATCAAGACCTCAATGAGTTGAGTGAGGTGTGT
>NC_068434.1:15130690-15165690 GCF_023373465.1 Oncorhynchus keta | reverse complement strand
GAAAGAACAGGTGCAGGAGGCTAGCAGTGGTGCAGTGTAACGCAGCGCAGTGTAGAATAGTGTAGATCACAGGAGGAAAGAACAGGTGCAGGAGGCTAGCGGCGGTGCAGTGGCAGAAGTGAGGTCCAGAGCTCGTGATAAACAGAGTGACCTCTAGTCAGTGCCTGGGGGGGAAGAGGAGAGGGGAGGAGGAGGGGAGAGACTGCGCAATATAGCATAGGAGAGACCAGGGTATTAATATCCCCCCTCCAACCCCTTGACAATAGACCATTATGTTTGGTTCTGTACATTACACACCTTGAACTAGAAACAAACAGTCCCCTTTCTTCCCCTCAGCATTTGAACCACAGCCAAGAAAATCCAGCAACAGCCTATTATTATTTCACACACAAAAAAGGCACATTTCTTCCTCTGAAACACCTTGCTGTGGCGTGGTCTAATCAGTTACCATGTGGCTCCGTCGCAAAATGATTGTTTGCCTCTGTGTTTTCCCTATAGCCACTGGGCAGAGACATCAATTCACTGTCTATTCCATGTTGGTTCAATGTAATTTGGTTGAAATGATGTGGAAAAAAAGATTGATTCTACCAGTCGGTGTCCAGTGGATAGCGTCCAACCATGAGGATTGGCTGTAATTACAATTCACACTGATTCCAGCTTGCCGTGATCAACTGCCATGAGAAATTAGAAAGGAGGTTGTAAGGTGCGGAAGGAGTCAACAACCAAACGCAGGGATTAAAAAACAACAGAAGCCCACCGCCGGCTGGGAGAGCGTGTCCGTGTGCTATTATGATGCTTCTTAATGGGGAGCGTGTCGTCTGGTGACACAAGTCGCTGTCCAGATATTGATAGCTCCCATTGCTACAACATTAACAGTAGTGGAAAGCCATTGAACAATGAAAGCAAATAGTCCTTCTCCCCTGCTCAGCATCCTCACAGCAGATCCATGCAACCAAGGCCTGGTTGGCCTGGTCTGGTCATACATCTATCTGGACTAATGGCTTCTCCCCTGCTCAGCATCCTCACAGCAGATCCATGCAACCAAGGCCTGGTTGGCCTGGTCTGGTCATACATCTATCTGGACTAATGGCTTCTCACCAGGACACTGTGAGTAAGAGCTCTAGACAGACCCAGCTGTAGTCCTCAGAGGAGAAGACACACACACAGTCACACACACACGGCCACACACAGAAACACACACACGGTCACACACAGAAACACACACATGGTCACACACAGAAACACACACATGGTCACACACAGAAACACACACACGGTCACACACAGAAACACACACACGGTCACACACATACACACACACACAGTCACACACACACGGCCACACACAGAAACACACACACGGTCACACACATACACACACACACAGTCACACACACACGGCCACACACAGAAACACACACATGGTCACACACAGAAACACACACACACACACACACACACACACACACACACACACACACACACACACACACACACACACACACACACACACGGCCACACACAGAAACACACACATGGTCACACACAGAAACACACACACGGTCACACACACAGTCACACACACACACACACACACACACACACACACACACACACACACACACACACACACACACACACACACACACACACACACACACACACACACACACACACACACACACAGTCACACACACATGGTCACATACAGAAACACACACACGGTCACACACACACACACACACACACACACACACACACACACACACACACACACACACACACACACACACACACACACACACACACACACACACACAGTCACACACACACGGCCACACACAGAAACACACACATGGTCACACACAGAAACACACACACACACACAGAAACACACACATGGTCACATACAGAAACACACACACGGTCACACACATACACACACACACACACACACACACACACACACACACACACACAGAAAAACACACATGGTCACACACAGAAACACACACACGGTCACACACAGAAACACACACATGGTCACACACAGAAACACACACGGTCACACACATACACACACACACACACACACACACACACACACACACACACACACACACACACACACACACACACACACACACACACAGAAAAACACACATGGTCACACACAGATACACACACACACACAAACACGGCCACGTGCAGATGCACACATGGTCACATACAGAAACATACACATACACATGCACGCACACACACACACACACACACACACACACACACACACACACACACACACACACACACACACACACACACACACACACACACACACACACACACACACACACACACACACACACACACACACACACACACACACACGGCCACGTGCAGATGCACACATGGCCACATTCAAACACATACATTTACACAGTCGTGTATACAAGTACTTATATACTATTGTTATAATTAGATTCGACATAGGAACTTAGCAATTACTGAATTAGTATTCAGCAACACTTTTAGATTATGGTAACTAAAATATATAGCACTAACCAAGGCTTCGACATTTTTATTTGAGAGAGCATTTCAGGAAAAAAAAAAACTGTAAATATGACACTCAATTATCTTTAACTGCATAGTGGGTGCTGGGTATCCACATTATTAGTAGCATTGAGAACGGCAGAGTAAATAACTTCTTGGTGACACCCATACCATTGTCCATTAACAGTATCTCCAAAACTGTCTCGTTAATGTGTGGAGGTGGACTGGGCCTAGCTGGCATCCATTAGCCCTGTATTAGACACATTGACCCTAATGCTCCTCACTTCATTAGTCTGCTGCTCAATACAAGATGGCCCTATATGACTGAGGAGATGAGGGTTGGGGGGGTTCAGCATGGCTGGGCAGGGCTCAAGTGTCAACGCCCCTGACCCATTCGGAGACACCCAAAGGGGTACGCCCCACATTCACCTCGCCCCTGTCTTACACGCCCCCGACACGGGACCAGGGGTACCCATTCAGTGTTGCAGACATACGGAATCAGAAGAGGCTTTTACATCTTTGTCTTGTGTCTTATTTCCTTATTTCACATGCAAAGCAATGCAGCTTGTCAACACATTAGCAAAATGGGTCTGTGGTTTTTTTCCTGGCATGCAGTACTAGGTTTTTAAGAGAGTTTGGTTTGGACATACCGTAGGTTTGCTTTTCCACAGTTTTTCTGTTGAAAACCAATCAGCATCACTTCTTTTTCCCTGACACACATTCTGGGTTACTCAATCATTGTGTGAGGTTATTTATGGAATTATAAACTGTGTGGTTCGAGCCCTGAATGCCGATTGGTTGAAATCCATGATATATCAGACCGCATACCATGGGTATGACAAACATACATTTTTACTGCTAATTATGTTGGTCACCAGTTTATAGTAGCAGTGACGCATCTTAGGGGTTTGTGGTATATTCATTGTTGTGTTGTGCATAAGAACCAGCCTTAGGTGTGGTATATTGGCCATATACCACACCCCTCATGCCTTATTGCTTAATTAAGAGCTGGGTCGAGGGCCAGAGACTGCCTGACTCTGCAAAGGTTTATCCATCCCCTAGTGTCTCCGTTTAGGGTATTACTGAAGTGATAATGCCCGAGAAGCTGGTGTTTGGAGGATATATTTGCACAGGTGTTGTTATGCAAGAGATGAAGTGGAGGGCCGGAAAATGGTGCCAATATACCCTACAAACACCGGCTTTGAGGGTATTATTGCTTATATACAAAGTGTTACTAACATATTCAAATAGTGATTGACATATTTTCATTAAAAACATTATTTTGATGAGTGTATTCATAATGTTTCATCCTTCCACAAGATATAGTCCCAACACAAATATAGAGATGCTACCCAAGCCGGCTGGTCTTTCGTTCTATCAGTTCGGCTGACAGAGACGCGACCGAGTTGTTCATTTTAACATCATAGATTTAGCCGGTTGTAACTTGTGGAATAGACACAGGCTTGAATGCGGTTTTAACCAATCACGATTCATGGCTCGAGAGTGAGTTAGGGAGAAGCGTGGCTCAAGCAGGGGCCAGAACATGGAATGTGACGGAGACTTCCAACATGGCGTCCAAGCCCAGAATCCCTGACTCCTGATAGGGCCACCCACATGAAAAAATACTATGGTCTAAATACTGTAGTATTACTATATTTATATACTATAATGTTTTTGCGGATATAGCTGTAGTACACTATAGTGTTTTTGCAGACTGTAGTGTTTTTTGAACATGGCTGTAGTATTCTATAGTGTTCACTGCAGTGTTTTTGTGGACATGGCTGTAGTATTCTATAGTGTTCACTGCAGTGTTTTTGCAGACATGGCTGTAGTATTCTATAGTGTTCACTGCAGTGTTTTTGCAGACATGGCTGTAGTATTCTATAGTGTTCACTGCAGTGTTTTTGTGGACATGGCTGTAGTATTCTATAGTGTTCACTGCAGTGTTTTTGTGGACATGGCTGTAGTATTCTATAGTGTTCACTGCAGTGTTTTTGTGGACATGGCTGTAGTATTCTATAGTGTTCACTGCAGTGTTTTTGTGGACATGGCTGTAGTATTCTATAGTGTTCACTGCAGTGTTTTTGTGGACATGGCTGTAGTCTTCTATAGTGTTCACTGCAGTGTTTTTGCAGACATGGCTGTAGTATTCTATAGTGTTCACTGCAGTGTTTTTGTGGACATGGCTGTAGTATTCTATAGTGTTCACTGCAGTGTTTTTGTGGACATGGCTGTAGTATTCTATAGTGTTCACTGCAGTGTTTTTGTGGACATGGCTGTAGTATTCTATAGTGTTCACTGCAGTGTTTTTGTGTACATGGCTGTAGTATTCTATAGTGTTCACTGCAGTGTTTTTGTGGACATGGCTGTAGTATTCTATAGTGTTCACTGCAGTGTTTTTGCAGACATGGCTGTAGTATTCTATAGTGTTCACTGCAGTGTTTTTGTGGACATGGCTGTAGTATTCTATAGTGTTCACTGCAGTGTTTTTGTGGACATGGCTGTAGTATTCTATGGTGTTCACTGCAGTGTTTTTGTGGACATGGCTGTAGTATTCTATAGTGTTCACTGCAGTGTTTTTGCGGACATGAATGTAATATTTACTGTAGTGTTTTTGTGGACATGGCTGTAGTATTCTATAGTGTTCACTGCAGTGTTTTTGCGGACATGAATGTAATATTTACTGCAGTGTTTTTGTGGACATGGCTGTAGTATTCTATAGTGTTCACTGCAGTGTTTTTGTGGACATGGCTGTAGTATTCTATAGTGTTCACTGCAGTGTTTTTGTGGACATGGCTGTAGTATTCTATAGTGTTCACTGCAGTGTTTTTGTGGACATGGCTGTAGTATTCTATAGTGTTCACTGTAGTGTTTTTGTGGACATGGCTGTAGTATTCTATAGTGTTCACTGCAGTGTTTTTGTGGACATGGCTGTAGTATTCTATAGTGTTCACTGCAGTGTTTTTGTGGACATGGCTGTAGTATTCTATAGTGTTCACTGCAGTGTTTTTGTGGACATGGCTGTAGTATTCTATAGTGTTCACTGCAGTGTTTTTTGTGGACATGGCTGTAGTATTCTATAGTGTTCACTGCAGTGTTTTTGTGGACATGGCTGTAGTATTCTATAGTGTTCACTGCAGTGTTTTTGTGGACATGGCTGTAGTATTCTATAGTGTTCACTGTAGTGTTTTTGTGGACACGGCTGTAGTATTCTATAGTGTTCACTGCAGTGTTTTTGTGGACATGGCTGTAGTATTCTATAGTGTTCACTGCAGTGTTTTTGTGGACATGGCTGTAGTATTCTATAGTGTTCACTGTAGTGTTTTTGTGGACATGGCTGTAGTATTCTATAGTGTTCACTGCAGTGTTTTTGTGGACATGGCTGTAGTATTCTATAGTGTTCACTGCAGTGTTTTTGTGGACATGGCTGTAGTATTCTATAGTGTTCACTGTAGTGTTTTGTGGACATGGCTGTAGTATTCTATAGTGTTCACTGCAGTGTTTTTGTGGACATGGCTGTAGTATTCTATAGTGTTCACTGCAGTGCTTTTGTGGACATGGCTGTAGTATTCTATAGTGTTCACTGCAGTGTTTTTGTGGACATGGCTGTAGTATTCTATAGTGTTCACTGCAGTGTTTTTGTGGACATGGCTGTAGTATTCTATAGTGTTCACTGCAGTGTTTTTGTGGACATGGCTGTAGTATTCTATAGTGTTCACTGCAGTGTTTTTGTGGACATGGCGGTAGTATTCTATAGTGTTCACTGCAGTGTTTTTGTGGACATGGCTGTAGTATTCTATAGTGTTCACTGCAGTGTTTTTGTGGACATGGCTGTAGTATTCTATAGTGTTCACTGTAGTGTTTTTGTGGACATGGCTGTAGTATTCTATAGTGTTCACTGCAGTGTTTTTGTGGACATGGCTGTAGTATTCTATAGTGTTCACTGTAGTGTTTTTGTGGACATGGCTGTAGTATTCTATAGTGTTCACTGCAGTGTTTTTGTGGACATGGCTGTAGTATTCTATAGTGTTCACTGCAGTGTTTTTGTGGACATGGCTGTAGTATTCTATAGTGTTCACTGCAGTGTTTTTGTGGACATGGCTGTAGTATTCTATAGTGTTCACTGCAGTGTTTTTGTGGACATGGCTGTAGTATTCTATAGTGTTCACTGCAGTGTTTTTGTGGACATGGCTGTAGTATTCTATAGTGTTCACTGCAGTGTTTTTGTGGACATGGCTGTAGTATTCTATAGTGTTCACTGCAGTGTTTTTGTGGACATGGCTGTAGTATTCTATAGTGTTCACTGCAGTGTTTTTGTGGACATGGCTGTAGTATTCTATAGTGTTCACTGTAGTGTTTTTGTGGACATGGCTGTAGTATTCTATAGTGTTCACTGCAGTGTTTTTGCGGACATGGCTGTAGTATTCTATAGTGTTCACTGCAGTGTTTTTGCAGACCTGGCTGTAGTATTCTATAGTGTTCACTGCAGTGTTTTTGTGGACATGGCTGTAGTATTCTATAGTGTTCACTGCAGTGTTTTTGTGGACATGGCTGTAGTATTCTATAGTGTTCACTGCAGTGTTTTTGTGGACATGGCTGTAGTATTCTATAGTGTTCACTGCAGTGTTTTTGCAGACATGGCTGTAGTATTCTATAGTGTTCACTGCAGTGTTTTTGTGGACATGGCTGTAGTATTCTATGGTGTTCACTGCAGTGTTTTTGTGGACATGGCTGTAGTATTCTATAGTGTTCACTGCAGTGTTTTTGTGGACATGGCTGTAGTATTCTATAGTGTTCACTGCAGTGTTTTTGTGTACATGGCTGTAGTATTCTATAGTGTTCACTGCAGTGTTTTTGTGGACATGGCTGTAGTATTCTATAGTGTTCACTGCAGTGTTTTTGTGGACATGGCTGTAGTATTCTATAGTGTTCACTGCAGTGTTTTTGTGGACATGGCTGTAGTATTCTATAGTGTTCACTGCAGTGTTTTTGTGGACATGGCTGTAGTATTCTATAGTGTTCACTGCAGTGTTTTTGTGGACATGGCTGTAGTATTCTATAGTGTTCACTGCAGTGTTTTTGTGGACATGGCTGTAGTATTCTATAGTGTTCACTGCAGTGTTTTTGCGGACATGAATGTAATATTTACTGTAGTGTTTTTGTGGACATGGTACAGTGTAGTACATTGTAGTAACACCTTCAGTCTATGGTTAGCTAAAATGGCACAACGACCAGACTAAGCCAGTTAATGTTGAATGAGGGAAACACCTCAAGCAGAACATAAGACACACAGGTTTGTGACAGGCCACCTATCGAGTTGGGTCAACAGTTCTGAGAAATGCAACAGACCTGAGCATTTTTTATTATTTTTACAATTGTAAAATCAAAACTTTAGACCGGTTCTAGGCCCATTAAAGGAAAACAGTAGAGAGGCAGATACAAGCAACGTTTATTAAAGCTTAGAAGATTATGTTTGCTTGTTTGACATAGATAAACAACACACATTAACAAGAGTACACCAAAAATGGCTTCTTACATCTGTTACTTTCACTAGATAGCTTTCTGAAATTAAACAGTGTGTCACAGAGATTCAGCTGACCAAGTTCACAAAATGACCAAAAACGGTGACAAACAATACTGTACTTCTGATGGTAGAAAATCAACAGTTAACCACTGAATTTACATGAATAGATATTATAGAAATAGAAATGACTACTTAAAAGACAGTCACCTTATTGGGGGGTGTGTTCAATTGTTCTAAATGATATGTGTTGAGTTTAACCAATAGTGAGTTTATTCATGCAACAATATTGAAAATGTTCATTATGAAAGCCACTGCAATAATGTATTTTGGTTTTCAGTTGGTTCGTTTGGAGAGGCTTTGCTGGTTTGATGTCCACGCAGTTTATTGGCAGTGCCCTCCAATAAGGTGACTGTCTTTAAGTGAAGTATTTTCTATTCCTAAAATATCAATTCATATAAAGGCAGTGGTTAACTGTTTCTTTTCTAACATTATAGGTACAATATTGTTTGGCACTCTTTTTGGTCATCTTGTGAACTTGGTCTGCTGAATCTCTGTGTGTATTCTTGATTAATGTGTGTTATTTATCTGTGTCAAACAAGCAAACCTAACTTTCTATGCTTTAATAAACTTTGCTTGTTCTTTATCTGCCTTTGTACCATGTCCATTTAATGGGAAAGAAGTCGGACCACAATGGAAATAAATGTTCAACTGTTTTCCTGTTATTCTCCACAAATGACTCAATTCATTGTATCCACATTTGTGGTTGTATTGTGTTTTTACATAGTCAAATCAAATCAATCAATCAAGGGATACTACAGTGTGGAGTATAGTATTCCAGAGTATACTACATAATTCTATAGTAAGCGCTACACAATCAAGAGGGAAGCTCAGAGGAAATCCCCGGCATGAGCTCACCACGGACAGACAGCACATTGAAATCAAAACAGAACCGACCAAGCTTGCAGCTAGCAGTAAAGCAAGCACTACGTCATTGAGGGATACTACAGTGTGTAGTATAGATTTCTCCAGTACACTACAACATTCTAAACTAAGTACTACATGATCGAGGGATACTACAGTGTGTAGTATAGATTTCTCCAGTACACTACAACATTCTAAACTAAGTACTACATGATCGAGGGATACTACAATGTGTAGTATAGTATTCTACAGTATACTACAAAAGTCTACAATGTGGTAAGCACTACATGACGGAGAGATAAATAAACTACAATAAACTAATGTATTATGTGGACACTGTAATGTGTGCTGCTGGCTTGGGAAGTGCTGACCACAGGAGTTTCCAGGAATCAGAGGGAACTGACGTTTTTCACTAAAGGCTCAGGGAGGTGTGACCGTGTCTACAGCAAACTCATTTGTTAGCCACACATGCCTTAACTCACATAAACAATGTACTTGTTGGTGAGTCCTATGTTAAACAGAAATACTGTATGTGCATGTGCGTGAACACACACACACACGCTCTGTTACCCAGTAAAAGAGGTCTGATTGAGTGACGAGTCAGCACAGAAAATTAGAAGCATATTTGAAATTAAATTCCACTATGTGAGGTTCGTCCCATTTCGTAATCACTCCTTAACGTCTTCTCTGTTAATGTGTGGAGGTGGACTGGGCCTAGCTGGCAGCCATTATCCCTGCCCCTGTATTAGACACATTGACCCTAATGCTCCTCACTTCATTACTCTGCTGCTCAATACAAGATGGCCCTACAGTGCGTGACTGTGAGGAGATGAGGATTGGGGGGTTCAGCATGGCTGGGCAGAAGTGGACCGCCCCTGACCCATTCGGAGACCCCCAGAGGTGTACACCCCTCATTCACCTCACCCCAGTCCCATACAACCCCGACAATGGAACAGAGAATATGACCCTCGGCAACTCCCATCATCTCAGACATTTAGAGATGGAGCATTGGGGAGCTGAAGTGTCACTATAATGGCACAACATAATTGATGGTAAACATAGGCTTCCACCAAACTACCCTTGCTTAGCAAACGGTAAGGTTCTTTAATATTCATGAATTCACATAATTCATAGAGCGAGTCTTTCAGAAGACAATTATATTCATAACTGTTTCAACATGTGCTTTAGCACGCGTTTTTAGCTCCCATTATGCTTTCCCGGTTTTTCTAGTAATTCCCAAATTTATTAGGCCAATTACACTGATTACTGTGAGGAATGGCCATGCTTTGACCACAGGGCTCACAGTAAAAGTTGGCCTCTGACAGCCCTGAACCCTGCCTATCTGCCAAAGTCAAAAGCCAGTGACACTGTCCGACACATGAACCCTCCACTGAACTCACACATGCCTCACTTTTCATATTCTGACCCTATTACTTCTCCTCCCATAGAAGCCCCTGGAACAGAACGTGTTTGATTGCTCCAGCCTTCTCATGATGTTATTTTAAGAAACGTGGAAACGATTGAACCCCATTTGATTTTGGTGGCCGAAATGACTACCACATTGGCGGTGTGTGTGTGGATATCCTCACACGAGGGGTTGTATGTGTGTGTGTGGAGAGTGAGAGCGCTGGGGAGCAGGGCCTTTCCCCCAGGGCCCCTCTGAGCGATTCCAGGGGTTGTGCGATCCAGTTCCTCTCATCACACAAAATTGACCATCTGTGCTTGATGGCAGGTTGACTAATTTCCCGACACGTCAGATTGAACACACCACTTGGCAATCACAGAACAAATATATGTTTGGGGGAGAGAAGTCATAAATAACACTTGCAGAGAGCATTTCACTCTCTTTACTCAACCCTCTGAACCTGCTTCAGATAACATTCAATAAGACAGAGGCACATGGTTTAACTAGAGTTATGTGATTGCCATCATTAGGAGGGCTATTGTCTACCCTTGAGTGTAATACAAGCCTTGACTTTTGGAACTATTTGTGTGAGGATAAGTAGTCACGTGAGGATAATAAAATAAACATTCATTCTCTTGGACGGTTGGCAGCCATGATGAAATGTCTGTTGCAAGATAGTCTATGTATGAAAACTACAGAGAATGTACAGGAGCTGCAAGATAACGAACTACAACAAATGTTGAATGGCGTGCTGGGAAAGACTAAAACACAGAAAGAGATGGAGAGAGAGTAGATCAATGTACTTGTTGGTCGTTCTGCCCCTGAACAAGGCAGTTAATCCACTGTTCCTAGGCCGTCATTGAAAATAAGAATTTAGAGGGAGAGAACGGGAACAAGAGAAAACTGGTATCCTGATGGCGCCAGGATGCATCAGCTGACTGGCCACTGATCAACCAAGCAGAGAAAGAGAGTGAGAGACAGAGAGCAAGAGAGAGTGATGCTGTCCTCTTTCATTGGCTGTGGGCAGGAAGTGATGAAGAGCCAGGAGGATGAAGAGCCGAGTTCTTAGAGGGGGGATTACAGTGGACACTTGTCTGACAGGGCCCTTTTCATTACAGCCACACTAAGACCCGACTGTGCTCCCAAATCTGTCACCAGAGTCCAACAGGAGTGGCCCTCCAAATTGAAAAAGTCTGCTGCCATGAGTGGATTGGGAGAGGGAGGGAAGGATGGATTGTGTGTGTGTGTGTGTAGAAGATGAGGGGGAGGTGAGGAAAGAGGGAGGAGGCGAGGAGTTGAGGGGGCAGCAGATCCAGGGAGAAGATGATTGGAAGGCAACACAGCGGCAGATGTCTGATGAGTGTCTATTAACCTGCTTCCTACATGTCCTGGGCCCCGTTGGTGATCAATTCAGACTGGGAGGCCTTGTCCTGCCCAATAGGATGGGCTTGTAAAAAAGCTGCTGATTGGCTGGCCTTATTGCACTGGCATCTCTGCTGTGGAGAGAAGAGGAGCCAACGTGACTCAAGACCTGCTGCTTCCAGGGCATCCCCCCGTCCCTCCGTCCCTCCTTCGCTCCATTCCTCTCTCCGTCCCTTCTTGCCCTGATTGGGAGTCATCTGTGTTCCATGATGTGCTGGTGAGCGTGCCCAATCTGGAAGAGGCTCGAGTTTGTTGACAGGCCGGACGTCTAGTCATGGCTGGACGGAGAAGTATTAGCTCACTGCCACAATATGCATTAGAAAAAACACTGCAGCTGGAGGAATAGCATTTCTGTGACAGAACACAATCACTGGGATCCTGACAAGTGGAGAGGATCTCCTCTCTCAGGTAGCCTAGTGGTTAGAGAGGTGAGCCAGCAACTGGAGTGTTGCCAGTTTGAATCCCGGAGGGTTGCTGGTATTCAATCCATTTGCTCAGCCCCCCTCACCTCTCCAAAATCTGCATGTGCTGTATGTGCTGCATGTGTTGTATGTGTTACATGTATTGTATGTGCTGTATGTGCTGCATGTGTTGTATGTGTTGTATGTGCTGCATGTACTGCATGTGTTGTATGTGTTGTATGTGCTGCATGTGCTGTATGTGCTGTATGTGCTGCATGTCCTGTATGTGCTGTATGTGCTGTATGTGCTGCATGTATTGTATGTGCTGTATGTGTTGTATGTGCTGTATGTGCTGCATGTGTGGTATGTGCTGCATGTGTTGTATGTGCTGCATGTGTTGTATGTGCTGCATGTGTTGTATGTGCTGTATGTGTTGTATGTGTGGCATGTGTTGTATGTGTTGTATGTGTTGTATGTGCTGTATGTGTTGTATGTGTTGTATGTGCTGCATGTGTTGTATGTGTTGTATGTGCTGCATGTGCTGCATGTATTGTATGTGCTGTATGTGTTGTATGTGCTGTATGTGCTGCATGTGTTGTATGTGCTGCATGTGTTGTATGTGCTGCATGTATTGTATGTGCTGTATGTGTTGTATGTGCTGTATGTGCTGCATGTGTTGTATGTGCTGCATGTGTTGTATGTGCTGTATGTGTTGTATGTGCTGCATGTGTTGTATGTGCTGTATGTGTTGTATGTGTGGCATGTGCTGTATGTGTTGTATGTGCTGCATGTGCTGCATGTGCTGTATGTGCTGCATGTGCTGCATGTGTTGTATTTGTTGTATGTGCTGCATGTGTTGTATGTGCTGCATGTGTTGTATGTGCTGTATGTTCTGCATGTGTTGTATGTGCTGTATGTCTTGTATGTGCTGCATGTGTTGTATGTGCTGTATGTCTTGTATGTGCTGCATGTGTTGTATGTGCTGTATGTGTTGCATGTGCTGTATGTGTTGTATGTGCTGTATGTGCTGTATGTGCTGTATGTGCTGCATGTGTTGTATGTGTTGTATGTGCTGCATGTGTTGTATGTGCTGCATGTGTTGTATGTACTGCATGTGTTGTATGTGCTGTATGTGTTGTATGTGTTGTATGTGCTGTATGTGCTGTATGTGCTGTATGTGCTGCATGTGTTGTATGTGCTGCATGTGCTGCATGTGCTGCATGTGTTGTATGTGCTGTATGTGCTGCATGTGTTGTATGTACTGCATGTGTTGTATGTGCTGTATGTGTTGTATGTGTTGTATGTGCTGTATGTGCTGTATGTGCTGTATGTGCTGCATGTGCTGCATGTGCTGCATGTGTTGTATGTGCTGTATGTGCTGCATGTGTTGTATGTGCTGTATGTGCTGTATGTGTTGTATGTGCTGCATGTGTTGTATGTGATGTATGTGCTGCATGTGCTGCATGTGTTGTATGTGTTGTATGTGCTGCATGTGTTGTATGTGCTGTATGTGTTGCATGTGCTGTATGTGCTGTATGTGCTGCATGTGTTGTATGTGTTGTATGTGCTGCATGTGTTGTATGTACTGCATGTGTTGTATGTGCTGTATGTGTTGTATGTGTTGTATGTGCTGTATGTGCTGTATGTGCTGCATGTGCTGTATGTGTTGTATGTGCTGCATGTGTTGTATGTGCTGCATGTGTTGTATGTGCTGTATGTGTTGTATGTGCTGTATGTGCTGCATGTGTTGTATGTGCTGTATGTGTTGTATGTGCTGTATGTGTTGTATGTGCTGTATATGCTGCATGTGCTGTATGTGGTGTATGTGTTGTATGTGCTGTATGTGTTGTATGTGCTGTATGTGCTGCATGTGCTGTATGTGCTGCATGTGCTGTATGTGTTGTATGTGCTGCATGTGCTGCATGTGTTGTATGTGCTGCATGTGTTGTATGTGCTGTATGTGTTGTATGTGCTGTATGTGCTGCATGTGTTGTATGTGCTGCATGTGTTGTATGTGCTTTATGTGTTGTATGTGCTGTATGTGCTGCATGTGTGGCATGTGTGGCATGTGCTGTATGTGGTATGTGCTGCATGTGTTGTATGTGCTGTATGTGCTGCATGTGTTGTATGTGCTGCATGTGTTGTATGTGTTGTATGTGTTGTATGTGCTGCATGTGTGGCATGTGCTGTATGTGGTATGTGCTGTATGTGGTATGTGTTGTATGTATGTAAACCTTGGTGGGGGAAAAAAAAGTGGGATGCCAGACACAACACTAAACAATACATTCATTGAACTATAACCGTGACAACCGGTGCCCACAAACTGCTAGGGTCTTCTTTAATCAGCATGACTGTTTTCAGCTGTGCTAACAAGCTGTGATAACATAATTGCAAAAGTTTTTTTTAATGATCATTTAGCCTTTTAAAATTATAAACTTGGATTAGCTAACACAACCTGCCATTGGAACACAGGAGTGATGGTTAGGGTTGATAATGGGCCTCTGTACGCCTATGTAGATATTCCATAAAATAATCTGCAGTTTTGGGCTACAATAGTCATTTACAACATTAACAATGTCTTCACTGTATTTCTGATCAATTTGATGTTATTTTAATGGACTTCTAAGTGATCCCAAACTTTTGAACGGTAGTGTATATCTATACATTTTATTTATTTATTTATTTTGCTAAAAATGTGGATCTCAAAACAGATGGGTGTCTGGACCTTGTTTGCAACTGACCAGTAAGGTGATCTTAATCTTAATCTCTAAGGATGACCATTCCCACACCCTTCCTGCATGCTAATGGTTAGATCATCAAATAGTATCTGTGTTCCATGCAATATTCCTCAGTCGTATCCATTGGTAAGAAAATAAAATATGATCATGTGTATAATAGAAATATAACAGCTGTCTGTGTCTCTTACTCCAAAAAAAGCTGTTTAGTTCTGTATGCTCCGCCAAGCCATTAATTTATCATCTTTTACTTCAAACATTTATTAGAGAGAGAGAGAGAGAGAGAGAGAGAGATGTAAAAACAACAGAAAGAGCGAGCTCCACTAGGCCCTGCTCGGCTCTAGAGTCCTGACTACATACTAGCTCACTGTCATCAGCTAACCCTCACCTCCCTCGCCCACCGCCAGGTCTGGAACACAGGTCAAAGGTCATCATGTACAGTACACGGCTGGGGCGGGGTTTGGGTGAGGGGGGTTGGGGTTGGGGTAGGGGGATGGACGAGGGGGCTATGGTTAAGGTACACTTTCACTTAATGGCAAGCAGCACCAATTCAGTTGAAACTAATCAATCCAGTTCTTGATTTCTGTAATGTAATGCACTGACATTTCGGACCAATGTCTAAAGGGCTGTGACTGACAGTTTTATTTTATAAAGAAGAAAAGTAGTGTAGCATTCTGTTCCATCTGTGTGCTGTCCTTTGTCAGTCTGCAGCACCTGTGTAGATCTGGTCTGTGTTAGCCTGACTGCTAAGAGAGGGAGGGAAGGAGGGATGGGGGGAGAAAGAGTATAACATATAAATACCTCATGAGTTTAGTTCAACTGTGGTACCTCATCAGAACCCAAAATATCAGTGTGTTTTATACTATTGGTTGTAAATTAGCTAATTGTAAACAAACACTGTATAACTTCAAAACATGGGAACAACTATAATTTTGATCTCATGGATGGTCATTCCTTGCAGACATAGTTCTGTCTACAAACTGGAGAGTGGATACATTTCTCCAGCCCCATCCCTCAGCCTTTTACCAAAACAAGTGGAGGGTTGACCAGGCAGAATGCCTGCCTCTTTGAGGGAGGAAAGGGGATCCTACGCCATGGTGGACAGGTATGTCTGTGGGTGAGAGATGAGCGGCAACTTGGGCGGTAGCTATGTGGCACTAGCTGTGGCCTTTCAGAGGGATAAGGTTTAGTCAGTGCCGAGCGAACCCTGAGCTTGTCACACTGATGTAATGAGGTCAGATTACAGACAGGTCCGCAGACTGGCTGCAAAAGGTTGGAACGGTAAGCCCACAGTCATTAAAGGGCTGCTTTGTTGCCAGTGGACAGGAGAGAAAAGGAGAGTAGGAGGAGAAAGTGGTGTGCCGGGGAACTCACTAACACTTGATTCAATATGAAAGGCTGCTTGTTGCCTCCCAGGAGGAGCTGGGCTGAGCGACAGAAGCAGGATGTTAAGGGAAGCCTGCCTGGAGACTCCTACATCCAGGAACAACGACAGGCCTTGTTCCTGGTTTAAGGAGCAAACAGATTAAGATGAATTGATGCGAGCTTAGCAACTCTGAAAAATGGAGGAGAAAAATGCCTACTGATCAATAAGGCTTAGGGAGTAAGCAACCAAAGACGGAGTCTCCTCATGAATTCAGGGGATAACACACTCACTGGGCTTTATATCCACCCTTTCCACCCTTTTTATATCCCTTTCTTTTCAAGGTATGGATAAAAGGAGGATAGTAGGTGAAATTTCAGAGGAGGAACCTGTTGATTCAATTAAAGCCTTTTAAGTCTGGGAAAACTCCAGGGCTGGATGGCAAACCAGTTGAGGTATACCAAACTTATTTTTTATATACTCAGAGGACCGTTATCCTTACTATGTTACTATTACTATGTTTTAACCACTTCTATGTAAATGGTAGATTATCTGACACTCAACAAGATGGTCTGATTTCATTATTACTGAAACAGAATACAAGTGGTATAACTAAAGATCCAGTCCATAAAAAAAATTGGAGAGCCCCTTACACTTCAGTGTTGTGATGCAAACATTTTAACAAAATGTTTTGTGCATAGAATTAAAAAGGTATTGTTGGATATTATTCATCCTAATCAGAGAGTTTTTTTTAGATGGACGATACATCTGAGATAATTTTAGACAAGTACTGGAAACATAGAACACTATGGAAAATCTGGGAAACCAGACCTGCTATTCATAGCTGACTTTGAAAAGGTGTTTGATAAAGTACGACTGGAATGTATATATAAATGCCTGGAACATTTCAATTTTGGAGAATCTCTTATAAAATGGATTAAGGTTATGTATGGAAACCCTAGGTGTAAAATAGTAAATAATGGCTACTTCTCAGAAAGTTTTAAACGGTCTAGTGGAGTAAAACAAGGTTGTCCACTATCGGCATATCTATTTATTATGGCCATGTAAATGTTAGCTATTAAAATCAGATCCAACCATAATATCAAGGGGCCAGAAATCCAGGGCTTAAAAATACATGTGTCATTGTAAACTGATGATTCATGTTTTCTTTTAAAACCACAATCCCTCCACAGCCTCATAGAGGATCTAGATACTTTTTGTAACCTCTCTGGATTACAACCATATTATGATAAGTGTACTATATACATATATATATGTACTATATTACGTGTTGGATCACAAAATAATACAACTTTTGCCCCAAAATATATGGGGGACTGGAAGTGATGCAGACAATTACGTTGATGGAAGCTTCAATCGATCTAAAGCTAAAAATGCATTTTAAAAAAAGGATAGTAGACAGTATGTGTGTCTGGGCCCGCCTGGTTGGCAGTATGTGTGTCTGGGCCCGCCTGGTTGGCAATATGTGTGTCTGGGCCCTCCTGGTTGGCAGTATGTGTGTCTGGGCCCACCTGGCTGGCAGGATGTGTGTCTGGGCCCGCCTGGTTGGCAGTATGTGTGTCTGGGCCCTCCTTGCTGGCAGTATGTGTGTCTGGGCCCACCTGGCTGGCAGGATGTGTGTCTGGGCCCTCCTTGCTGACAGTATGTGTGTCTGGGCCCGCCTGGTTGGCAGTATGTGTGTCTGGGCCCTCCTTGCTGGCAGTATGTGTGTCTGGGCCCACCTGGTTGGCAGTATGTGTGTCTGGGTCAACCTGGCTGGCAGTATGTGTGTCTGGGCCCGCCTGGTTGGCAGTATGTGTGTCTGGGTCAACCTAGCTGGCAGTATGTGTGTCTGGGCCCACCTGGCTGGCAGGATGTGTGTCTGGGCCCGCCTGGTTGGCAGTATGTGTGTCTGGGTCAACCTAGCTGGCAGTATGTGTGTCTGGGCCCACCTGGCTGGCAGGATGTGTGTCTGGGCCCGCCTGGTTGGCAGTATGTGTGTCTGGGTCAACCTAGCTGGCAGTATGTGTGTCTGGGCCCGCCTGGTTGGCAGTATGTGTGTCTGGGCCCTCCTTGCTGGCAGTATGTGTGTCTGGGCCCACCTGGCTGGCAGGATGTGTGTTTGGGCCCTCCTTGCTGGCAGTATGTGTGTCTGGGTCAACCTAGCTGGCAGTATGTGTGTCTGGGTCAACCTAGCTGGCAGTATGTGTGTCTGGGTCAACCTGGCTGGCAGTATGTGTGTCTGGGCCCACCTGGCTGGCAGGATGTGTGTTTGGGCCCTCCTTGCTGGCAGTATGTGTGTCTGGGTCAACCTAGCTGGCAGTATGTGTGTCTGGGTCAACCTGGCTGGCAGTATGTGTGTCTGGGTCAACCTGGCTGGCAGTATGTGTGTCTGGGCCCGCCTGACTGGCATGGAGCTGTGCTTCCATGTTTGCAGAGATCAGAGAATCATCTGGGTTAACACAGCGATTATAGCTCGAAGCCCACTTTCTCAGGCAGGATCAGATAGGCTTTCTCCCTCTGATAATGTAGCACATGCCTGCCATCAGTAGCCATCTCATACTTTACTTTACTGACTTTCTTGTCACCATGGGGAAATTTTGTTGCAGTGTCATGTACACGTGCAAAGTGGTGTTTAAATACAAAACAAATTGACAATAAAACTTTCATAACAGAGACTAGCCTGCTGCCCTTACTGGGTGGATAGGAACATTAACCCAAGTTATTTAGGAGGGATATCCCACCTGGCACAAATGATTGTCTAATTCAGTTTTTTCCTGCTTGCCTAATTCAGTTTTTTCCTGCCGAGGGGTGCCCTATGCCTGCGCCCTGAGGGGACTAGTTCAAAGTCCGGGTGTCTTGAGTCTAAAATTATTATGTGACCTTGTGGAGGGCCCTGACCTTAAAGATTGCATCCAGGCCCGTGTTTGACTCCAAGAACCTTGTTTGCTGTGGTGATAATCCTTCTCAGCATATTTCTCTGGCTGACAGTGGCATTTCCAAATCAACAAACAATACAAAAAGATGAAATACTCTCAATTAAAGATTTTTAAAACAAGAGTCATATAGTACAATTAACATGAAAAGATCCAAGCTTTTTGAGAAAGTAGAGTCTCTGTTGACTCTTTTTTTAGATCATGTCTGTACATTTACTCCACTGAAGTCATTTAGGACCGGGCCATGACGTTCCTCGTCATCTTGCAACAGGCTGATCAAGGCAGTGTCATCAGCAAACTTAACGAGGTCTCCGTCAGGATGGGAAGTAGTACAACTATTAGTGTACAAGATGTACAGGAGTGGGGACAAAACACATCCCTGAGGAGAGCCTGTGTTGTCTGACACGTGGGGACCTATTTTGATCCACTGTGACCGTTGGCTAAGGAAGTCCAACAGCCACAAAACCAGCCCCCATCTAAGGAGAAGTCCCACATTTTCTCAAGGCATTTCATTACTAAGGATGTCAAGGCAACAGGGCGGTAGTCATTCATCACAAAGGGATTAGTTGCTTTAGGAATTTATATAATTTTGGAGGTTTTCCACTATACTGGCAAGTGTTGCTGTTTGAGCGAGGATAGGAAAGTGTCTGTAAAAACACCAGCAAATTGTTCAGCACAGAGCATAAACACATGTCCACATATTTCGTCTGGGCCTGGGCTTTTGTGTGAATTACATCCCCTGAGCAACTTTAAAACCTCAAGCTATTTAACAACAACCCTCTCAAACATTTGTAATGATGCCTTCATTTGTTTTACCTCTGACACAAAGTTGTTTGATTCAAATCTTGAGAAGAAAACATTCAGTTCATTAGCCATGTTCTGGCCCTCATGTCTCCCAAGGTCAGCACTGGTTTTTTTCCCCTGCCTATGTGGGGGGCACTAGCCATGGATTTAATCCCTCGCCAGGCCACCCTTGAGTTTCCTGAGGAGAGGCTATTACCCTCAGCATAAACTGCCTTCTTCCTATTAAGTAGTGATTTTAGATTTTTTGATACCCAAGGCTTATTGTTAGGGAAGATTTGACAGGTTTTATTAGGGACAACTGACTCAACACATACGTTTACATCGTCTGAAACAACATCTGTGAGTTCATCAAGATCAGAGCTGCTGTCCTCAAATACCTCCCACAAATACCTCATACTGCTAATCGGTTAAGAGGTGTGGGCCGCCATCAAGTTAATGAAAATGAACATGCTGACGTTCCATTGCCGACAGGCAGCTAGCTGTACTGGAGAACAGCCAGGCTCTACATTACCCCATATGGCCCTGCAGTACAACCCGGCTCTACATTACCCCATACGGCCCTGGAGAACTGCCAGGCTCTACATTACCCCATATGGCCCTGGAGAACAGCCAGGCTCTACATTACCCCATACGGCCCTGCAGTACAACCCGGCTCTACATCCCCCCATACGGCCCTGCAGTACAACCCGGCTCTACATTACCCCATACGGCCCTGGAGAACTGCCAGGCTCTACATTACCCCATATGGCCCTGGAGAACAGCCAGGCTCTACATTACCCCATACGGCCCTGCAGTACAACCCGGCTCTACATCCCCCATACGGCCCTGCAGTACAACCCGGCTCTACATTACCCCATACGGCCCCGGAGAACCACCAGGCTCTACATTACCCCATACGGCCCCGGAGAACTGCCATTCTCTACATTTCCCCATACGGCCCTGGAGAACTGCCAGGCTCTACATTTCCCCATACGGCCCTGGAGAACTGCCAGGCTCTACATTTCCCCATACGGCCCTGGAGAACTGCCAGGCTCTACATTACCCAATAAGGCCCTGGAGAACTGCCAGGCTCTACATTACCCAATAAGGCCCTGGAGAACTGCCATTCTCTACATTACCCAATAAGGCCCTGGAGAACTGCCATTCTCTACATTACCCAATAAGGCCCTGGAGAACCGCCAGGCTCTACATTACCCCATACGGCCCCGGAGAACTGCCATTCTCTACATTTCCCCATACGGCCCTGGAGAACTGCCAGGCTCTACATTTCCCCATACGGCCCTGGAGAACTGCCAGGCTCTACATTACCCAATAAGGCCCTGGAGAACTGCCAGGCTCTACATTACCCAATAAGGCCCTGGAGAACTGCCAGGCTCTACATTACCCAATAAGGCCCTGGAGAACTGCCAGGCTCTACATTACCCAATAAGGCCCTGGAGAACTGCCATTCTCTACATTACCCAATAAGGCCCTGGAGAACCGCCAGGCAAGGGGAGATTGTTGTTAGCATAGCCACTAGCCAGGAGGAGTTAGTTCTGTCATGGTGATCAGCTTTATAAAAGGTATATGTGTGTACCTCTCTCTGTCCTTCCCTCCCTCCCACCATGTCAGCTAACCTCAGGATTTATGAAACAGACGAAGATATGACTCAGCCGGCACTGTGACCTCTACATCTGTTGATGGTGACCCCAACACCCTGAGGCTGGGGTCAGCTGACCAGGGTCAGTCAACCTGCGGGGTTGATTGGTTCAGGACTTATAATGAGCAGAGTGTGAGGCGACCCCCCCAAGCGCCCAATGCAGCAGCCCCCCGCACATCTCCAATTCAGGGAAGTTGGGTTAAAAGCGGAAGTGAAGTTTTAGTTGGACCTTGTGTGCAATTGACGATAAAAATAAGTGTAATCCTTTAATCCTTTACACTGTTTTCCCAACCAATTACACAGAGGTCACATACAACCATCTCTCACTATATATATAGCACATGGCTGTAGCACAGATACGAGGGCTGAGAAAACCAGTGTTTGGCTTGTAGAAAGACAACCACAAAATGATGGATATCGAGCTCAATACATTTTAACTTCCAGTTTAGCAGACTAGTTTAACAGAACTACCTCAAAATGCATTTTATAGGTTTTAAAGTGTTATAATATAACATATTGTGTAATATAGTGTTAAAATATTACATTCAATTTCTGGCTCCTTGCAACAGGTTCGACCTCCACTTCTGTTGTACACTTTTGTTTTTGACTGGACGTCAAGACTATTTCAAATTCATGAAAAAAAACAAAGTAATTTAAGATACAAAACTATATACTTATATGTGGATTAATGAGTTACACCCGTTGCCTTTGAAGGTATTTTTGTGTTTTATGCTTGAATACCATACAAAAAAAATACAAAACAAAAAAAAGTGGATACCATTAGTCAAACAGTGTCACATTTCATCACTGTATTGTCACCATCACTACCACACTTGGGCTGCAATAACGTTGTCACGACTTCCGACGAAGTCGGTCCCTCTCCTTGTTCGGGCGGCGTTCAGCGGTCGACGTCACTGGCCTTCTAGCCATTACCGATCCACTTTTCATTTTCTTTGCACACTTTTGGTATTCTCTCCACCAGCTGTACCTGAAATTATTTTCTAACAGTCTTGAAGGAGTTCCCACATATACTGAGCACTTGTTTGCTGCTTTTCCTTCACTGTGCGGTCCAACTCATTCCAAACCATCTCAATTGAGTTGAGGTCGGGTGATTGTGGAGGCCAGGTCAACTGACGCAGCACTCCATCACTCTTCTTCTTGGTCAAATAGCCCGTACAAAGTCTGGAGGTGCGTTGGCTCATTGTCCTGTTTGTTACGCACGCCTCTATGAAAAGGGAACGCAACACCCTGCTACAACTAAACTCTCCGTGAAGAGAAAAAGGTATGGACTATAGATGCAAGTAAGAATGACAACAGGCAGAATGTGGTACCGTTTACAAGGACTTTATTCTTTTACACGGTAATATGGGGAAAAGGGGCTGGACGGAACCAAAGCAAAGAAAGTAAATTTCAAAGCCCCCCCCCTCTCCTATCTTACCAGCCTACCCACTACTTACCTAATTTAGCACCACCTGGTGCCCTAACCAAAATACAGGGGGTGGTCCGCCCAGGTCTTACCTTGTGTGCCTAGACAGCGAATATGCTACGGGTATATGTATGCCCGCGGACCTCTTGCCTAAGCACTCCCAAGGTGCCTTCCCCTTCTCCCCTGGGAACAAATGAAACAGAATATTAAACAATTTTCACAAACAAACTAAGAAACAAAGGACATCAAATAAGCTCTATCTGAGCAACAAACTAACAAAACATACCAACTCTCAGCAATGAACTCCCAGCAAAATCGAACTCCCAGCAAAATCAACCTCCAGCAAAATCAACCTCCAGCAAAATCAACCTCCAGCAAAATCAACCTCCAGCAAAATCAACCTCCAGCAAAATCAACCTCCAGCAAAATCAACCTCCAGCAAAATCAACCTCCAGCAAAATCAACCTCCAGCAAAATCGAACTCCCAGCAAAATCGAACTCCCAGCAAAATCAACCTCCAGCAAAATCAACCTCCAGCAAAATCAACCTCCAGCAAAATCAACCTCCAGCAAAATCAACCTCCAGCAAAATCAACCTCCAGCAAAATCTCTGCAATGACCTCCCAGCAAATCTCTCTAGCAAATCTACTTCCAGCAAAATTCTCCCTCTCCTGAACAGAACACTGGCATTTATATAGCTTCAGATGAATGGGTAATTGGAGACAGCTGCATCTTGACGAGGGGGCGGGGTCAGCTCTCCAATTAGCCAATCAGCTGCTTGAGTCAACCAATCAGCTGCTTGAGGGATTTCAGGAAGCCATTTCCTGAAATAAACACATGCAAATACACAAACTACAACACATAAACTGGGGAACGTAACACTGTTGAAAAACAAATGATAGCCCCACTAAGCGCAAACCAGATGGGATGGCGTATCGCTGCAGAATGCTGTGGTAGCCATGCTGGTTACATGTGCCTTGAACTCTAAATAAATCACTGACAGTGTCACCAGCAAAGCACCCCCACAACATCATACCTCCTCCTCCATGCTTCACGGTGGGAACCTTACATGCAGAGATCATCCGTTCACCTACTCTGCGTCTCACAAAGACAAAGCGGTTGGAACCGGAAATCGCACAATTGGGCTCATCATACCAAAGGACAGATTTCCACCAGTCTAATATCTGTTTCTTGTGTTTTTTTGGCTCAAGCAAGTCTCTTCTTATTATTTGTGTCCTTTACTAGTGGTTTCTTTGCAGCAATTTTAGCAGAAAGACCTGATTCACGCAGTCTCCTCTGAACAATTGATGTTGAGATGCGTCTGTTACTTGAACTCAGCGAAGCATTTATTTGGGCTGCAATTTCTGAGGCTGGTAACTCTAATGAACGTATCCTCTGCAACAGTTTCTCTGGGTCTTCCTTTCCTGTGGCGGTCCTCATGAGAGACAGTTTCATCATAGCCCTTGATTATTTTTGCGACTGCACTTGAAGAAACTTTCAAAGTTCTTGAAATTTTCCAGATTGACTGATCTTCTGTCACGCCCTGACCTTAGAGAGCCTTTTAATTTCTCTATTTTTGGTTAGGTCAGGGTGTGATTAGGGTGGACATTCTAGGTTTTCTGCTTCTATATTTTCTATTTCTTTGTTGTTTTTGCCATGTGTGGTTCCCAATCAGAGGCAGCTGTCTATCGTTGTCTCTGATTGGGGATCATATATAAGTTGTGATTTTCCGTTTGGGTTTTGTGGGGTGTTGTTTTCCGTTTAGTATCTGTGCCTGACGCAACTGTTTGCTTTCGTTTTGTATTCATTATTTTTGTTTGAACTGATTCTTGACAAGAAAGATCATGAACACTTTCCACTCTGCGCTTTGGTCCACTCTTCCTTACAACAACGAGTGTTACACCTTCATTTCGTAAAGTAATGATGGACTGTCATTTCTCTTTGCTTATTAGAGCTATTCTTGCCATAATATGGAATTGGTCTTTTACCAAATAGGGCTATCTTCTGTATACTACCCATACCTTGTCATAACACAACTGATGGCTCAGACACATTAAAAGCAAACAAATGAAACAAATTAACATTTAACAAGGCACAGCTATTCCAGGTGACTACAACATGAAGCTGGTTCAGAGAATTCCAAGAGTGTGCAAAGCTATCATCAAGGCAAAGGGTGTCTACTTTAAAGAATCTCAAATATAACACTTTGTTGGTTATTACATAATTCCATATGTGTAATTTCATAGTTTTGATGTTTTTACTATTATTCTACAATGTTGAAAATAATTTTAAAAATTAAGAAAAACCCTTGAATGATTAGGTGTGTCCATTTTTTTTTGACTGTTACTGTTTGTGTGTTTAGCTGTGTTGTGACGTCAGGTGTGGCCCTTGACCTTTCCTATAGAATGGTTCCATCAGAAAACCCAGCTGACTGAAGGAGAGATCTCCACCACCAATTAGAGCCCAGAGAAAACAAAGGGACATATTTCAATGCTTTCTCCAGCTGTGCTGTAATGGGCAATGTGGTTATTCTCTCTCTGACCCTCACCACTGAAGGGAAACATGGCCTCACTCTTTTCCATTTTTCTCTTTTTTCTTCTGCTCTTTTCTTTTTTGAATTTGTGAAAAATATATTATTTATTTGGCTTCAGGCTTATCTATTTATTTAATAGCTTTTCATGTCACCGAAGCTTTAGTGCCATTATGACATTCTTTGTATCTTGTATGAAATAGCCCACATATAAAAGGAGAAATATATGGACTAATCTAAAGCTTAATGGCAAGGTACAGTATCTGTCATATGTCACCTTTATAACTTTGCTTGTCTGTTTTTTTCCATTAGGGACCTCATAAGGGGGATGGACATATCAGTCACTGAGGACACTGACAGGTGTAACCTTTCCAAGCGGTAGGATACACCATCTTCACCACAGCCTATTGACCAAAGCAATAAACCATTCTATATGTTGTGTTAAAGTCATTTTCCACATGTTACCTCAGCACCACCTATTGCTCATGCAAACTCCTGCTGACCATGGGGATAAAAACCTTGGTGCTCCCAGACTAAATTGCAACACTTTGCTCCGTTACACCAGTTAAGCAATAAGCCCCCCTACTGAATATTTTTTTCCTTCCTGACTTGAAAGGCGTAGTGATTATCACGGTCACTCAAAGGGCAATTTTAGACTCTCAAAATGGGTGCTGGAAATGGCTTCAACCCTTAGAAATATATCCTGAATGCCCAGAGAGCATGTTTCCTTTTTTGTACACAATGTCTCCCTTTTCTCATTTCCAAAAAAGGTATTGTGTTGGCGAGCTGAGGCGGTGTAATATGTGGAGCCATCTGCCAAGCCCGGTAGCTGTACCGTGCTCCTGATGTCAGAGGTGCTGTGTGAGGCTAGAGAACTCTCCCTAGGCCCTACTGAAGTCAGCCCCGCACCAGGACCATGTGACAAATGATTCCAATCTAGGCTGAGTGCCCTTGACTTGACCCTGATCGCTGTAGACAATAAGGGAAAGCTCAGTCACTGGAAAAGATGTGCTCTACTAATAAACCCGACTGACCAGGGTTAGCTGGGGAGAGAGGTATGGATGGATGGAGGGGAAAAAGGGAGGGGTTCAGGTTCTGACCTCTCAGGTGCAGGTTGATAATGAGTATCCCTGTTTGCTCTGTGAAAAGGACCTCAACGGGAAGTAAAGGAGCAAGCGACCAACAAAGCCCGCTATTATATGTCCTCCTGAAACACCATCATTCCTATGGATAACCTATGAATGTGCTTTCTATCACATTTCTTTAAAAGGGCACTTAAAAGAAATCCTGCTATGCGCTCCAATGAACCATCAAACAGGCAAAGCGTCAATACAGGAATAAGATTGAATCTTACTACACCGGCTCCAATGCTCATCGGATGTGGCAGGGCTTGCAAACTATTAAAGACTACAAAGGGAAGCACTGCCGCGAGCTGCCCAGTGACACAAGCCTACCAGACGAGCTAAATTACTTCTATGCTCGCTTCGAGGCTAGCAACACTGAAGCATGCATGAGAGCATCAGCTGTTCCAGACAACTGTGTGATCACGCTTTCCATATCTGATGTGGTTAAGACCTTAAAACAGATCAACATTCACAATGCCCCAGGGCCAGATGGATTACCAGAATGTGTACTCCAAGCATGTGCTGACCAAGTATCTTCACTGACATTTTCAAACATGTTTCAAGGAGACCACTGTAGTCCCCGTGCCCAAGAACACTAAGGTCACCTTCCTAAATGACTACCAACCTGTAGCACCCACGTTTGCAGCCATGAAGTGCTTTGAAACATTGGTCATGGCTCACATCAACACCATTATCCCAGAAGCCCTAGACCCACACCAATTTGCATACCGCCCCAACAGATCCACAGATAATATATCTCTATTGCACTCCACACTGCCCTTTCCCATCGAGACAAAAGGAACACCTACGTTATAATGCTATTCATTGACCACAGCTCAGCGTTCAACACCATAGTGCCCTCAAAGCTCATCACAATCTAATTACACTGGGACTAAACACCACCCTCTGCAACTGGATATTGGACTTCCTTATGGGCCACCCCCAGGTGGTAAGGGTAGTTAACAGCACATCTGCCACACTGATCATCAACACTGGGGGAGCTCAGGGGTGCATTCTCAGTCACCTCCTGTACTCCCTGTTCACCCATGACTGCATGGCAAGGCACGACTCCAACACCATTCTTAAGTTTGCCGACGACATAACAGTGGTAGGCTGAGACCTGGCCGTGTGGTGCCAGGATAACAACCTCTCCCTCAATGTGATCAAGACAAAAGAGATGATTGTGGTCTACAGTAAAAGGAGGACCGAGCACGCCCCCATTCTCATCAACGGGGCTGAAGTGGAGCAGGTTGAGAGCATCAAGCTTGGTGTCCACATCACCAACAAACTATCATGGTCCAAACATACCAAAACAGTCGTGAAGAGGGCATCACAAAGTATGTTCCCCCTCAAGACACTGAAAAGATTTGGCATGGCTCCTCAGATCCTCAGAAAGTTCTACAGCTGCACCATCGAGAGCATCTTGTCTGGTTACATCACTGCCTGGTATGGCAACTGCTCCGCCTCCGACCACAAGGCACTACAGAGGATAGTGCGTACGGCCCAGTACATCACTGGGGCCAAGCTTCCTGCCATCCAGGACCTCTATACCAGGCGGTGTCAGTAGAAGGCCCTAAAAATTGTCAAAGTGTCCAGCCACCCTAGTCCCGGACTGTTCTCTCTGCTACCGCACGGCAAGCGGTACCGAGCACCAAGTCTAGGTCCAAAAGGCTTCTTAACAGCTTCTACTCCCAAGCCATAAGACTCCTGAACAGTTAATCCAATGTAGACCCAGACAACTTGCATTGTCCCCCCCCCACCAATCTTTGACGCGGCTGCTCTTTGTTTATAATCTATGCAACTCTACCTACATGTACATATTCCTTCAATTACCAGGACTAACCTGTGCATCTGCCCCAATTTGTAGACTCAAAAAGCAACTTTGAACAGTGTACTGTAAATATAACCTATATGATTAAAAAAAATATGAGCCGTAACGTTTTAGCATGTGGCATCCCCCATAGAGCCCTATATAATGAGAAGGATTACTGACTACGCCAGGGGTCAACATCAACAATATGTCTCCTTTTGGAGGGAAGATTAGTGTTTACAGTGATTTGCATGGTGACCTGGAGTAAGTGAGCACTTCTGCAGACTCTATGTCACAGGGACATTGGGGAATTTAGTGCTGAGAGGGGAAAGTGCTGGGCAAGATAGAAACCAGTGGAGTCTACTGAACTTTGTGTGTGTCGCAGTGGAAGATAGGATTAGGCCAAGGATTGGCTGTCTCCAAACACAAATGCTCCTGTCAGTGCAGCAGAACGTTTTTTTTTGTTTTGTTTGTGTGCATGTGTGTGCGCGTGCACCCTCACTTTCCTCCTCACACTATCCCCCTCTTACAGCGCACATTTTGTTTGTTTCAGTAAAAAAAAAAAAAAAGTCTGTAAAATCACCAGGAATTCATCTAAAGGGAAGGCATTTGAACATAATTAAAATGTGTTTTTTAGGAAATGCCTTCTAGAACATATGAACTTTCATGTGTCTTAATAACAAACTTGCATTCCATCCAAAAATACTAATACAATTGTTAAATCACAAGCCTAGGAAAAAGCAACGGAAAAAGACAGGAATATTCCTGCTAGCCATGATTGACTGAGATAATGGATGGGCTGGATATGCTGGGAGATTTGGATTGGTCTGCCATGTGGCATGCTTCTGTCTATAACGTGAGCTGCTCAGTGTGTGTTGATAGTCATTTCTACTGCTCCGTTTTTAAAATATATAACATTAGACATCAAGAACTACAAAAGTTTTTCTACTTTTTTCAACAACATTGATGCCCTGAATTTAGCTGGCGCTATGGACAGATCTATTGGAAAAAGTGATTGGCTTCTTTCTGCACATGCCACGGTGTCACGACTTCCACCGAAGTCGGTTCCTCTCCTTGTTCGGGCGGCATTCGGCGGCCGACGTCGCCGGTTTTCCTAGCCATCGTCGATCCACTTCTCCTTTTCCATTTGTTTTTGTCTTGTTTTCCTACACACCTGGTTCTCATTTCCCTCAGTAAGTGTTGCGTATTTAACCCTCTGTTCCCCCCATGTCCTTGTGTGGTATTGTTTGTTGTAAGTGCTTGTGCACATGGTTACTGGTGCGCATCGGGTTTTCTACCCATGTTGGTTTATACTTCATGCCGTTGGTTTTGATATTAAACTGCTCCGGCTATTGCCGAGTTCTGCTCTCCTGCGTCTGACTTCACTGCCTCCAGTTACGCACCCCTTACACACGGTTATTGTGCACTGAAGTGACTTGACACAATGCTAGCAAACAAGATATACAGTAGTTACAAACAAAACAGAGTTAAATGGTTCCAGTCTGCCGTGAAGCGTTCATCCATGTATATGGGTAAGAGTTTAGCTACATTTTCAGATGTTATACTTTTCAGATGTTGTCAGAATGACATTTTCATTGCAAATTAAAGCGTACTGTTAGTTAGCTAGCTAGCAAATGTTAGCTTGCTGACTCGCTAGCTAACGTTATGTGTATGATCTGTGTAGAAATATTATTCTAATCAGAAATCTGTTCGCATTGCCAGTTATAGCATCATACTACAGCTATGACAATGTTTATATTGGGAGTAGTACTAGTTAGGATTATGCCAGTTCATTGTTAAGATAGCTAGCTACTTGTCTAAACAAAAGACTCCACTTCGGCAGATGAATACAATGACCCATCAAGGTAGCCAGATGTGTCTGGGAGTTATTATCATCACTACTATCATCATTACCATCTATTGTATTTCGTGGACATGTGTGTACATGTGTAGAAAATAGGGACCCATCCAATTAGCTAGTTGTGGCTGGGGTGAGGTTATAGCATTTCCTTCACATGACCCATCAATTTGTTTGTGTCGGGTAAGCATACTCTAATAATCAGTGATGGAAAAAGTACTCAAATGTCATACTGGAGTAAAAGTAAAGATACCTTAATAGAAAATGACTCAAGTAAAAGTGAAAGTCACCCAGTAAAATATTACTTGAGTAAAAGTCTAAAAGTATTTGGTTTTAAATATACGTAAGTGTCACAAATAAATGGAATTGCTAAAATAAGCTTAAGTATGAAAAGTAAAATTGTAAGTATTAATCATTTAAAATTCCTTATATTATGCAAACCAGACGGCACAATCTTATTTATTTAAAAAACATTTACGGGCAGCCAGGGGCACACTCCAACACTCAGACATTAATTTACAAACAAAGCATTTGTCTTTCATGAGTCCACCAGATCAGAGGAAGTAGGGATGACCAGGGATGTTTTCTTGATGCCTGTGAATTTGACCATTTCCTGTCAAAATGTAAACAGTACGTTTTGGTGTCAAGGAAAATGTATGAAGTAAAAAGTATATTTGGAATGTAGTGAAGTAAAAGTTGACAAAATGTAATGTATTTTTCATTTAAGTACTTTACACCACTGGTAATCATTATGAAATATTTATAAAATATTTTTATCTGGACATTTTCTATTTTTGATATTGCTACTGTGCAAGTAACCACTTCACTGTATTGTTTGCACCTTCTGTATTCTGTGCATGTGACAAATAAACGTGGATTTTATTTGACATAGTGTGTTTTTACCAAAGTGAAGAACAACATGACCTGCACCAAAGTCAGATCAGGATATAGGACTAGATGAAGTGTATTTTTACCAGGAGTTTTCCCTTATTGTAGGCTACAACTTTTACCCCTTTGTCTTGAAATCTTTGGTTGGTTACTAAACTACTTACTCTGTTTAGTACATGGACTGTGAATCCTTAAAGAGATGGGTGGGGCTAAGAGGGTGTGGACGATGCTGAATGGGTGTAGACAAAGATGAGCTCTCCGGTAGGTGTACAAAAACATTCAAGGGCCATTTTCTCAAAAGTGGAGTTACAAGTTTATCAACCTTCAAAGCAGAATTACTTGCCCATTGTTCCTCAATTGCAGCAGCTCTGAGTCTCTACTTTGATCCACCGTAAAAATAAAAAAACAATTTCAAACTTTGCTACATAAGGCCGAATCGAGGTGGCTGGTCACAGATGAGGAAATCTGATCCCCACAAATAAAATAAGAAGCACATGTGATTGTATCTCAATGTAATCAAGGTATTAGGCTTACTCATGGTGACTTTGCTGCGTAAACATTATTATGACTAAGTTCCAGCCTCCTGACCATCCGATTCAACAAAAATCGCCCGCAGAAGAAATCTGCCCTACACCACTTTCATCAGAAGTACTTACACATTTTCTGAAATACTGTACATATTTTGTTGTTAGAGTAGCTGAGCAGCGCCTTTGATAATGACACAATTAAGAATACAGTCTAATCTGTTTAGCACTCACACAATCAAATACATATATCTAAAGGGGGGTTTAAAGTGTTAAGACGTAGTGCGGGATGTTCTTCAACTCATTGCATTAACAAAGTAGCCGGAGCCTATTATTAACTGTAGAGGGGACTTAAAGTTCCACATCGTATAACTCTATAAACCCTGTAAATCCAGAGGAGATACTATGATCAGAGTGTGTTTATGCCTCTGGCATCCAGCAAATGACTCTCACTCAAAGCTTTTGTGAAGTTAAATAGGGCAAAGTAAACAGAAACTGTGATAATCGTTAGAAAACGTGGGTAAATAGACTACACAATAGGCCTACACTACTGCTTCAGGAGATGGAACAGTGGACACAGTTGATACCTCACCAGTTAATTGGACAATGGTATGATTTCAACTACGGTAGACTGCTTGTTTTTACTGTAGAGCCACTTGGGTGCTGTTCCCTGAAATTGGCCTTGATTTACCTGTAGCCCTGCAGCAGCATTGCTTTTAACAGCAGTGCCAGTTAAGAACATCTTTGAGAAAGAATATGATATTTCTCCTTTTGACTAATACCTCTGGATCATAAAGCTGAAATGGGAGCTGGGTGTGGAAAGCTACACACAAACCTGTGGAGTGTGCAGAATGTGATATGACAGCACAAACAAAATCCCATTGCCAGTATCCGCCGGTCCACAGTTGAGCGTCAGCTGAATGTGTTGACATGCCATAGATCCTGTTCAGTAGCAGGAAAAACACTATTCTCAAACATACCTAAATCACCAAAACATACAGGTGCAATGAAGACGCAACACACAGAAATGTGTCACCAACAGAACAGAACAGAAAACAAACATACACACACAAATATCCACAAAATCACAAGCAGATACATTTAGACACACACCCCTCACCTTCTGGGCCCGCGGGGATGTGTGCTGTTTGTAGCAGGTAGTACAGGCGGTTGTGATGGTAATTGTTTTGTACTTTTTTAAATTGAACCTTTATTTAACTAGGCAAATCAGTTTAAGAACATATTCTTATTTAAAATGACGGCCTACACCAGCCAAACCCGGACGACGTTGGGCCAATTGTGCACCGCCCTATGGGACTCCTTATCATTGCCTGTTGTGATACAGCCTGGATCCGAACCAGGGTGTCTGTAGTGACACCTCTAGCACTGAGATGAATTGCCTTAGACCGCTGCGCCACTCGGGATCCCATGGTTTAGTCTGTGGTTAGCACCTGATCTGAGAGCTTGAGACTGGGGATCACATTGTACCTTGTTCCTCATCTCCCACTAAGCCATTAGATGGAAATTATTTATGATCAGTGCTTAGGTGCTCTTGAATCGAATGACTGACCTCAAGGTGAACAAAGCACTATAGGCCATCGCCAGCCCTTTCAGCCATATATCCTCTATAGACATCATTCCTTCCCCATTTTACAGGCGCCAAAGTGATATGGCTGTGAGAGAAAGGAAGGAGATAAAGAGATATGGAACAGAGGGAGAGAAAGAGAGAGACAGAGAGGAGAGAAAGATAGATGGAACAGAGAGAGAAAGAGAGACAGAGAGAGGAGTGAAAGAGAGAGACAGAGAGAGGAGAGAAAGAGAGATAGAGAGAGGGAACAGAGAAGAGAGAAAGAGAGAGACAGAGAGGAGAGAAAGATAGATGGAACAGAGAGAGAGAAAGAGAGACAGAGAGAGGAGTGAAAGAGAGAGACAGAGAGAGGAGAGAAAGAGAGATAGAGAGAGGGAACAGAGAGGAGAGAAAGAGAGAGGGAACAGATGGGAGAGAAAGAGAGAGGAACAGAGGGGAGAGAAAGAGACAGAGAGAGAAAGAGAGAGGAACAGAGGAGAGAGAAAGAGAGGAACAGAGGGGGAGAAAGAGAGAGGAACAGAGGGGAGAGAAAGAGAGAGGAACAGAGGGGAGAGAAAGAGACAGAGAGAGGAGAGAAAGAGAGAGGAACAGAGGGGAGAGAAAGAGACAGAGAGAAAGAGAGAAAGAGAGAGGAACAGAGGGGAGAGAAAGAGAGAGGAACAGAGGGGAGAGAAAGAGAGAGGAACAGAGGGGAGAGAAAGAGAGAGGAACAGAGGGGAGAGAAAGAGAGAGGAACAGAGGGGAGAGAAAGAGACAGAGAGAAAGAGAGAAAGAGAGAGGAACAGAGGGGAGAGAAAGAGAGAGGAACAGAGGGGAGAGAAAGAGAGAGGAACAGAGGGGAGAGAAAGAGACAGAGAGAGGAGAGAAAGAGAGAGGAACAGAGGGGAGAGATAAAGACAGAGAGAGGAGAGAAAAAGAGAGGAACAGAGGGGAGAGAAAGAGACAGAGAGAGGAGAGAAAGAGAGAGGAACAGAGGGGACGGAAAGAGACAGAGAGAGGAGAGAAAGAGAGAGGAACAGAGGGGAGAGAAAGAGAGAGGAACAGAGAGGAGAGAAAGAGACAGAGAGAGGAGAGAAAGAGAGAGACAGAGAGAGGAGAGAAAGGGAGACAGAGAGAGGAGAGAAAGAGAGACAGAGAGAGGAGAGAAAGGGAGACAGAGAGAGGAGAGAAAGAGAGATGGAACAGAGAGAGGAGAGAAAGAGAGAGACAGAGAGAGGAGAGAAAGAGAGACAGAGAGAGGAGAGAGAAGAGAGGGAAACAGAGAGAGGAGAGAAAGAGAGAGACAGAGAGAGGAGAGAAAGAGAGACAGAGAGAGGAGAGAGAGACAGAGAGGGGAGAGAAAGAGAGATGGAACAGAAAGAGGAGAGAAAGAGAGAGACATAGAGAGGAGAGAGAGACAGAGAAGGGAGAGAAAGGGAGACAGAGAGAGGAGAGAAAGATAGATGGAACAGAGAGAGGAGAGAAAGAGAGAGACAGAGAGAGGAGGGAAAAAGAGACAGGGAGAGGAGAGAGAGACAGAGAGAGGAGAGAAAGATAGACAGAGAGAGGAG
>NC_068434.1:15048190-15125690 GCF_023373465.1 Oncorhynchus keta | reverse complement strand
GACTTGGGAGGAGAGATTAGAGAAAGGAAAAGGAGAGGAGAGAGAAAGGGAGACAGAGAGATAGAGAAAGAGAGAGACAAAGAGAGGAAGAAAGAGAGACAGAAAGAGAAAGAAAGAGAACAGAGGGGACGGAAAGAGACAGAGAGAGGAGAGGAGGCAGAGAAAGAGACGAGGATGGAAGAGAGGAACAGAGAGTCAGCCCCCAAAGAGAAGGATTGGGGAAGGAGAGACAGAGAGTAGAGCCAGGTTGGAGACAAGAGAGAGAGAGAAAGAGAGAGAGACAGAGAGAGGGGAGAGAAAGAGACCGAGAGAGGAGAGGAGAGACAGAGAGAGGAGAGGGAGACAGAGAGAGGAGAAAGACAGAGAGGGACAGAGGAGGAGAGAGTGTTTGGAACAGAGAGAGGAGAGAAAGAGAGAGACAGAGAGAGGAAAGAAAGAGAGAAAGAGAGGAGGCCGAGAGACAGAGAGAGGAACAGAGAGAGGAGAGAAAGAGAGAGACAGAGAGAGGAGAGAAAGAGAGAGACAGAGAGAGGAGAGAGAGACAGAGAGGGGAGAGAAAGAGAGATGGAACAGAGAGAGCAGAGAAAGCACCAGGCTTCCTGAGCGTGAGGGAGACAGAGAGTAGAGAAAGAGATGGAACAGCACCAGAGAAAGAGGAGACAGAGAGTGAGAGAGACAGAGAGTGGAAAGAAAGAGAGACAGAGAGAGACAGATCAGCGAGAGAGACAGAGAGGAGAGAAAGAGACAGAGAGGAGAGAGAAAGAGACAGAGAGCCTGTTCAGAGATGGAACAGAGAGGAGAGAAAGAGAGAGACAGAGAGAGAGAGAAAGAGACAGAGTTCAGCTCTATCAGAGCCAGAGAGAGGAGAGAAAGAGAGACAGAGAGGAGAGAGAGAAAGCCTGACAGAGAGAGGAGAGAAAGAGAGAGAGAGAGAGGGAGAAAGAGCTGAAGGAGAGACAGAGAAAGCCTGAGATGACAGAGAGAGAAGAGAAAGAGAGAGACAGAGAGAGCCAGAGCTGCCAGAGAAAGAGAGACAGAGAGTCTGCAGAGAGAGCAGAGTAGGAGGGAAAGAGGTGCTGCCATGGATGGAGCAGGAGCAGTCAGAGCTGTCAGCCTGCATGGAGCAGTCAGAGCTGTCAGTCTGTATGAAGCAGCCAGAGCTGTCAGTCTGTATGAAGCAGCCAGAGCTGTCAGTCTGTATGAAGCAGCCAGAGCTGTCAGTCGGCATGAAGCAGCCAGAGCTGTCAGTCTGCAAGGAGCTGTCAGTCTGCATGGAGCAGCCAGAGCTGTCAGTCTGTATAGAGCAGCTAGATCCGCCAGTCAGCCATGATCTTCTAGATCTGCCAGTCAACCAGATTCTTCCAGATCTGCCAGTCAACCAGAATCTTCCAGATCTGCTAGTCAACCAGAATCTTCCAGATCCGCCAGCCAGCCAGGATCTACCGGAGCCGGCTACCTACCTGAGCTTCATCTCAGTACTGGGCTTCCTCTCAGTACTGGGCTTCCTCTCAGTACTGGGCTTTCATGTACCGCGATTCATTCATTAAAGACACGAGTAACCACCACGCTGCATTTCGGTCCAACTCTCTTTCAACAAACGAAGAACGCCGTTACAATAATACCCTACTTGAAACATAAAATTAAGTAGTTAAAGCATGATAATACCCTGCTGAAAACAGTATAATACCATATTGAAAACATTATAATAGCCTACTGAAACATAAAAAATAACCTACTTAAAACATAATTTCCTGCTGAAAACATTACAATACCCTACTGAAAACATAATACCCTACTGAAAACATAATACAATATTGAAAACATGATAATACCCTACTGAAAACAAAAAGAACCTTCTTAACACATGATGATAACCTGCTGAAAACATTATAATACCCTAATGAAAGCATTATAATGCCATATTGAAAACATTATAATAGCCTACTGAAACATAAAAAAGAACCTACTTAAAACATAATCTCCTGCTGAAGTCTCCTGCCTGTTCAGCGCAGCCAGAGCTGCCAGCCTGCATGTAGCAGCCTGAGCTGCCAGCCTGCATGGAGCAGCCTGAGCTGCCAGCCTGCATGGAGCAGCAAGAGCTGTCAGTCTGCAGGGAGCAGCGAGAGCTGCCAGTCTGCATAGAGCTGCTAGTCTGCATGGAGCAGCCTAAGCTGTCAGTTTGTATGGAGCAGCCAGAGCTGCCAGTCTGCATAGAGCTGCCAGTCTGCATAGAGCAGCCAGAGCAACCAGTCTGCATGGAGCAGCCAGAGCAGCTAGATCCGCCAGTCAGCCAGGATCCGCCAGTCAGCCAGGATCCGCCAGTCAGCCATGATCTTCCAGATCTGCCGGTCAGCCATGATCTTCCAGATCTGCCAGTCAGCCAGACTCTTCCAGATCTGCCAGTCAGCCAGACTCTTCCAGATCTGCCAGTCAACCAGACTCTTCCAGATCTGCCAGTCAACCAGACTCTTCCAGATCCGCCAGCCAGCCAGGATCTGCCGGAGCCAACTACCTGCCTGAGCTTCCCCTCAGTGCCGAGCTTCCCCTCAGTACCGAGCTTCCCCTCAGTGCCGAGCTTCCCCTCAGTGCCGAGCTTCCCCTCAGTGCAGAGCTTCCCCTCAGTCCCGAGCTTCCCCTCAGTCCCGAGCTTCCCCTCAGTCCCAAGCTTCCCCTCAGTCCCAAGCTTCCACCTCAGTCCCGAGCTGCCCCTCAGTCCAGTGGGGTCCTTGGTGAGGGTTATTAGGCCTCGGTCGGCGGCGAGGGTCGCCAATCAAAGGACGCGTTACAGGAGGACTAAGACTTGGTTGGAGTGGGGTCCACGTCACCGTGGACAGACGCCCACCCGGACCCTCCCCTATGGGTTTAGGTGTGCGGCCGGGAGTCTGCACCTTGGGGGGGGGGTTCTGTCACGCCTTGGTCTTAGTATTTTGTGTTTTCGCTATTTATTTGGTCAGGCCAGGGTGTGACATGGGTTTATGTTTGTTGTGTTTTCGTATTGGGGTTTTAGTAGGCATTGGGATTGCGGCTGAGTAGGGGTGTCTAGCATAGGCTTGGCTGCCTGAGGCGGTTCTCAATCAGAGTCAGGTGATTCTCGTTGTCTTTGATTGGGAACCATATTTAGGTAGCCTAGGTTTCACTGTGTGTTTTGTGGGTGATTGTTCCTATCTCTGTGTTTGTTGTCACAAGATAGGCTATATAGGTTTTCGCGTTTCGTTTGTTGTTTTGCATATTTAGTTATTTCATGTATCGTTCTATTTTCATTAAAGAACATGAGTAACCACCACGCCGCATTTTGGTCCGCTTCTCCTTCAACAGACGAAAGCCGTTACAATAACCTTCTGAAAACAGTATAACATATAGAAACATAATACCATATTGAAAACATTATAATACCCTACTGAAAACATAATACCCTACTGAAAACATTATACTACCATATTGAAAACATTATACTACCCTACTGAAAACATTATACTTCCCTACTGAAAACATTATACTACCATATTGAAAACATTATAATACCCTACTGAAAACATTATACTTCCCTACTGAAAACATTATACTACCATATTGAAAACATTATAATACCCTACTGAAAACATTATACTTCCCTACTGAAAACATTATACTACCATATTGAAAACATTATAATACCCTACTGAAAACATTATAACCTACTGAAATCACTATAATACCATATTGAAAACATTATAATACCCTACTGAAAACATTATACTACCATATTGAAAACATTATAATACCATACTGAAAACATTATACTACCCTACTGAAAACATTATAACCTACTGAAAACATTATAATGCCATATTGAAAACATTATATACCCTACTGAAAACATAAAAATAAGCTACTTAAAACATGATAATATCCTGCTGTAAACATTATAATACCATATTGAAAACATTATAAGACCCTACTGAAAACATAATACCCTACTGAAAAAATATGACCCTACTGAAAACATTGTAATGCCCTACTGAAAACATTATAATACCCGACTGAAAACATAATACCGTATGGTTTTTAATTCTGTTGTAAGAGAGCGCAAGGGTGTCACTTTTTGGATGTAGAGGGTGTGTGTGTGTGTGTGTGTGTGTGTGTGTGTGTGTGTGTGTGTGTGTGTGTGTGTGTGTGTGTGTGTGTGTGTGTGTGTGTGTGTGTGTGTGTGTGTGTGTGTGTGTGTGTGTGTGTGTGTGTGTGTGTGTGTGTGTGTGTGTGTGTGTGTGTTGAGGTGGAGGTTTATACGTAAAGTTCCAGAGCAAAAAGCTTTCCTCTGTGCTCTTAAGATAATGAAGACAAAAGAGAGAGCGAAAGAGCAAAAGAGCGAGAGAGTGGGAGAGTGGGAGAGGGAGAGGGAGAGAGAGTGGGAGAGCGAGAGAGAGAGAGTGGGAGAGTGAGAGAGAGAGAGTGGGAGAGTGGGAGAGGGAGAGGGAGAGAGAGTGGGAGAGTGGGAGAGGGAGAGGGCGAGAGAGTGGGAGAGTGGGAGAGGGAGAGGGAGAGAGAGTGGGAGAGCGAGAGAGAGAGAGGAGAGAGAGTGGGAGAGAGAGAGAGAGAGAGGAGAGAGAGAGAGGAGAGAGAGGAGAGAGAGAGAGAGGGAGAGGGAGAGGGAGAGAGAGAGAGTGGGAGAGAGAGAGAGAGAGAGAGAGAGAGTGGGAGAGGGAGAAAACATAAATGTGGCTGGAGCAAAAGTGCAGTCTTATGGAGATGGCTGAAGATGAACAATCCCTCAGACTTTTGCGTATCAATGCCTTTTAAAATCACTTAGATTGTATAATCATCAAGGTCAAAATTACATTTTGTAATCAGAGAAATAAATGAAACAAGATGCTGGTAAAATAAATGGGAACAAAGGTCCGCCTCCAGCAAAAACAAAAAAAGAGAGGGAGAAAAATCCCTTGAACACTTTAGATAACATCTACATTTCTGCTATTTGACTAATTGAAATAAACTTGCTCTATAAATACAAAGGATGCCATTAGCACTCATTGTTTTGTAGGAAATGTTTGTGTTATTTTAGGGTGGGTTGTATCCTTTTCACATTTAAATGCTGGGGTTGATAACTGCGTGATATTAATGTTTCCAAATGTTTTGGGGTGCACAATCCCATTTTGATATCTGGAGATTCTCGAAAACCCACCCATGGGGCTATGGCAGTCAAATGAAAAACATTCTAAGTGTAATTCTGATTGTTCTCCATCACATACTTTTAACGTGGGGCAGTCAATTACAAATGAGTCTGACAATGTATCTTATCTCACCACCACTAATGAGATGGGTATGCTTGGTGCATGTCGAGTCGGAGATTCTCAAAGTCACGGGGCGTGGTCGACGGTGCCCATCTCATGCTGTCACAATCCAACCTGGATCAATATTTTATTTTAATGCAGACGAGAGCAGTGAATACAGCATACCGATATGAGCTGGCGAAGGGTATCCATGAGTTTTATGGTGCTTTCAAGACAACTAGGAACTCAGGAAAAATGAGAGGTCAAATCATGACGTCAGTGATCTTTAGTTCGGAAAGTCAGAGTTCCAGAAAGAGGCCCGAGTTCCTGAGTTGGAATTTCGAGTTGGATGACCATTCAAAATTATGTTTGAGCCCCATCTGTGCAAAAACCCACCATTCGATCCCATATGGAATTTGTTTCTCGTGAATATAGCCATGCAGCACCCTGAACATCCCATATGGAATCTGTTTCTAATGAATATAGCCATGCAGCACCCTGAACATCCCATATGGAATCTGTTTCTAATGAATATAGCCATGCAGCACCCTGAACATCCCATATGGAATCTGTTTCTAATGAATATAGCCATGCAGCACCCTGAACATCCCATATGGAATCTGTTTCTAATGAATATAGCCATGCAGCACCCTGAACATCCCATATGGAATCTGTTTCTAATGAATATAGCCATGCAGCACCCTGAACATCCCATATGGAATCTGTTTCTCGTGAATATAGCCATGCAATATAGCCATGCAGCACCCTGAACATCCCATATGGAATCTGTTTCTAATGAATATAGCCATGCAGCACCCTGAACATCCCATATGGAATCTGTTTCTCGTGAATATAGCCATGCAGCACCCTGAACATCCCATATGGAATCTGTTTCTCGTGAATATAGCCATGCAGCACCCTGAACATCCCATATGGAATCTGTTTCTCGAATATAGCCAATATAGCCATGCAGCACCCTGAACATCCCATATGGAATCTGTTTCTAATGAATATAGCCATGCAGCACCCTGAACATCCCATATGGAATCTGTTTCTCGTGAATATAGCCATGCAGCACCCTGAACATCCCATATGGAATCTGTTTCTCGTGAATATAGCCATGCAGCAATATAGCCATGCAGCACCCTGAACATCCCATATGGAATCTGTTTCTCGTGAATATAGCCATGCAGCACCCTGAACATCCCATATGGAATCTGTTTCTAATGAATATAGCCATGCAGGAACATCCCATATGGAATCCATATAGCAGCACCCTGAACATCCCATATGGAATCTGTTTCTAATGAATATAGCCATGCAGCACCCTGAACATCCCATATGGAATCTGTTTCTCGTGAATATAGCCATGCAGCACCCTGAACATCCCATATGGAATCTGTTTCTAATGAATATAGCCATGCAGCACCCTGAACATCCCATATGGAATCTGTTTCTAATGAATATAGCCATGCAGCACCCTGAACATCCCATATGGAATCTGTTTCTAATGAATATAGCCATGCAGCACCCTGAACATCCCATATGGAATCTGTTTCTAATGAATATAGCCATGCAGCACCCTGAACATCCCATATGGAATCTGTTTCTAATGAATATAGCCATGCAGCACCCTGAACATCCCATGTGGAATCTGTTTCTAATGAATATAGCCATGCAGCACCCTGAACATCCCATATGGAATCTGTTTCTAATGAATATAGCCATGCAGCACCCATATGGAACATCCCATATGGAATCTGTTTCTAATGAATATAGCCATGCAGCACCCTGAACATCCCATATGGAATCTGTTTCTAATGAATATAGCCATGCAGCACCCTGAACATCCCATATGGAATCTGTTTCTAATGAATATAGCCATGCAGCACCCTGAACATCCCATATGGAATCTGTTTCTAATGAATATAGCCATGCAGCACCCTGAACATCCCATATGGAATCTGTTTCTAATGAATATAGCCATGCAGCACCCTGAACATCCCATATGGAATCTGTTTCTAATGAATATAGCCATGCAGCACCCTGAACATCCCATATGGAATCTGTTTCTAATGAATATAGCCATGCAGCACCCTGAACATCCCATATGGGAATCTGTTTCTCGTGAATATAGCCATGCAGCACCCTGAACATCCCATATGGAATCTGTTTCTAATGAATATAGCCATGCAGCACCCTGAACATCCCATATGGAATCTGTTTCTAATGAATATAGCCATGCAGCACCCTGAACATCCCATATGGAATCTGTTTCTAATGAATATAGCCATGCAGCACCCTGAACATCCCATATGGAATCTGTTTCTAATGAATATAGCCATGCAGCACCCTGAACATCCCATATGGAATCTGTTTCTAATGAATATAGCCATGCAGCACCCTGAACATCCCATATGGAATCTGTTTCTAATGAATATAGCCATGCAGCACCCTGAACATCCCATATGGAATCTGTTTCTAATGAATATAGCCATGCAGCACCCTGAACATCCCATATGGAATCTGTTTCTAATGAATATAGCCATGCAGCACCCTGAACATCCCATATGGAATCTGTTTCTCGTGAATATAGCCATGCAGCACCCTGAACATCCCATATGGAATCTGTTTCTAATGAATATAGCCATGCAGCACCCTGAACATCCCATATGGAATCTGTTTCTAATGAATATAGCCATGCAGCACCCTGAACATCCCATATGGAATCTGTTTCTAATGAATATAGCCATGCAGCACCCTGAACATCCCATATGGAATCTGTTTCTAATGAATATAGCCATGCAGCACCCTGAACATCCCATATGGAATCTGTTTCTAATGAATATAGCCATGCAGCACCCTGAACATCCCATATGGAATCTGTTTCTAATGAATATAGCCATGCAGCACCCTGAACATCCCATATGGAATCTGTTTCTAATGAATATAGCCATGCAGCACCCTGAACATCCCATATGGAATCTGTTTCTAATGAATATAGCCATGCAGCACCCTGAACATCCCATATGGAATCTGTTTCTAATGAATATAGCCATGCAGCACCCTGAACATCCCATATGGAATCTGTTTCTAATGAATATAGAATATAGCCATGCAGCACCCTGAACATCCCATATGGAATCTGTTTCTAATGAATATAGCCATGCAGCACCCTGAACATCCCATATGGAATCTGTTTCTAATGAATATAGCCATGCAGCACCCTGAACATCCCATATGGAATCTGTTTCTAATGAATATAGCCATGCAGCACCCTGAACATCCCATATGGAATCTGTTTCTAATGAATATAGCCATGCAGCACCCTGAACATCCCATATGGAATCTGTTTCTCGTGAATATAGCCATGCAGCACCCTGAACATCCCATATGGAATCTGTTTCTAATGAATATAGCCATGCAGCACCCTGAACATCCCATATGGAATCTGTTTCTAATGAATATAGCCATGCAGCACCCTGAACATCCCATATGCCGTTTCATGATCGAGAATCGTGAGACTGAACAACATGTCCTTGTGAATGGTATCGCCCGACATGTATAGTGAACAAAAGTCAATGCAAAGGCACTCTTTTCATTTAGATTTTTATAGTTTTGAGATATAAATATATTGTCTTTATCTCAAAACCATACAAATCGAAATTACAAGAGTGCCTTTGTATTGACTTTGTTCACTGGATTGATTAAAACACTGTTTGTTGCACTTTGTCTACCCACGGATGAGTTGAATTAGGCTACCATCACATAGATGATATTTATTTACATCAGTCAAAATATGCTGGGCATTTGTTTGTTTTTGAATGCGATAACCTTCTAATCTAGTCAGTTCTGTAGTCTTGCCAACAGTCTAGTCTCTAATTGATTTGATTGGAAAAGACAGTAGCTCTCAGCAAAGTTTATTCTGTCATGTATTTTTCTGACTCCCAAGGCACATATCTGATTGTACATGAAGAAGCTGTCCTTGTTTTAGTCATCATGTCAGGAATGGATTACTACTGTGACACACAGCCTGTATTGCAGCATTATCTCACCAGACTCACTCATGCAGAACCTATTGTATAGTAGCATCATAGGCCTGCAGTGGAATAGTGTTGGATATGCAGTCGTCTCTCTATTCTCTGTTGGGTAATGGGTGTTCACTGTACTGTATATGACTATACTATGATCTATACATTTAGCTAAAGAGCAAGCTCCGACAGGGTTCTTGGGGTTGCAGAGAATACCGCCATTTGGGTACGAGCTCTTTTGACATTGTGGCAACGACATGGCATGAATGTGAGCTCCTCTTCCATTTGAGAGCCGTTGTGAAAGCAAGAAACTCTTTCCATTTCAGCCCCAATGTGAGTGTGATTTCTCTCCATTCCAGGCTCAACGCGACTGGGACAGAGAGTCAGCGTGGGGCAGAGCTGAGAGGGAAGTGATTCATGTAATCTCCTCACACGCACTTCCTGTCATTTGTGTCAGTATTTGTGAATGCCTCTCTGCTCGTCTCAGTTTGATGGATGTTTTGGTTGCTATTTAAGACTGTGGGACTCTTTAATCTTTGCTTCTTTCAGCAGCACAGCCGAACTGTGGGATGCCAGAAGTTGAACTTTGATGATTTGCTCTAGTCGATAATATACAGTAGTAGTGTCTGCAGTTCAGGGTCACTGTGTCAGGAGTGTTTTGACATCTTCACTGTACAGTTACAGGAATGTGGACAAGGTTAGTTTGACTTTTGACAAGCACACTTTGTTATTTTCACAGGCTCTCCGACCTAGCTGCTATTCCCATCACTTTCAGTGCCACTGTCAGACTGAGCCATGAGCACTGGAGTTGTGGGGGTCGCATGGCTCCTCCCTCAAGGTTACAGGCTGCTATGATCTCCCGCAACATGGCCTCGGTTCCCTAATTTCTCTGTGTCTCCTGTCAGGGGCACATTCCTCAATGCTGGCAGGCAGACAAACACTTTTATTAAGCATGGGCACAGGCTGCTGCTGCAGCAGCTCCTGTAACCTATGGCCTCTGCTTCATTCAGGACAGGGTTTTTCGGGCCGTTGTGACAAGGCCTATTTTTTTCCCGAGTAATATTCTCCAAAGAAAAAGGAAAACAGTTTATTATTGTTTAGCAGCATCTGTCTTTGAGCCAAGAGTAATGAATTGCTGCAGGTCAATATTTTACACAATGATGCATTTTGGGAAGCAGACCTCTACAGGGCATCTGTGAAACAATGGGTGTCATAACTAGCCTGTGTGCGTTATTAATCTTGCCCTGCTCCCTAATCAATCTGGTTCTCACCTCGCAAACAGTGTAATACATTACCGTGTTAAAGGAAATACCATATTTCACCGTGGCTGTCTCGGGGGATGATGTCTTCCTTACAGAAGGCATCCATGCATTACAGCAACAGCTTCCTCAGGATGTTACATCAGCGAAAAGGTTCAATATGAGCCTACAGTAGTTATTGGGAGCAGACCTGTAAAACAGTCTGCCTCTTCTATTCCTTTAAGCTGCAGGCACTTGGAGGATGTTACTCTTCATTTCCCCGATTCACCTGTGTATGAATGGTCTTGATTAAAAGAACATGACTGATCTATTTAGAATTTGTTTTTGTTTTTGTTTTCTTACAATATGGAGTGGAAAACTGAATCATTTTCACATGAACCACCTGAAAAATAATGTTCAATGACAACAGCTTGGTCTGGCCAGTTTAAACACTGAACCGTCATGGCATTTTCTAACATTATCACATTTAGGAAAGAATGTTTTCATGAAGCATTTCCTCTGAACAACAATATGGTATTTAATTTTAACAACTGGGAACCATTTGAGAGGTATGTTGTGAAGTCATAGCTTTCTGTGCTAATATTCTATAGAGCAGAGGCGCAACCTGGTTTTAGATGTGGGGGGGGGCATAACCTGGTGGAGGGTCTAGGGTCCTCCCTCAGATTTCGTTTGCCCATCTAAAGCTAATTCCCTGCATTCCTATACACTCTAATATGACAATGTTGAGGCAATTTTAGGCTTACTTTTACTTTAAATAAGAATTGAATATGTTTCTGAAGACTTCTACATGAATGTGGATGCTACCATGTATCCATTCATCATCATTATATCTCCCAGATCTTCTTCATATTTTTGTTTAACATGTTTTTTGTCATTGGGAAAAGCCTCTATCAACCGTTGATACAGTTTGGAAATCAACTTTAGAGGTTTGTCAGATTGCCTTAATACAAATACATCTCTGAAGCTTCTGGCTTTTCCAGTGTTTGCTGCACAGAGAGAATAAAGTGTATCTGCAAAAATACACCTCAGTGCCGTCACAGACTGGTCTTCCCTGGTTGCCTGACCCTGCTGAACCCCCTGTCACCATTTGATAATGCTCAGATGAGGCATGACAAAGAATTACATTGGCATACATTGGTTTTACCATGAATATAACCAATGGGTCAATACTTGAAATGAACATCAACTCAAGATGGAACTTTGTGTCCATTCACTGGTTGTACTGCAAAATATACTGCAAAATTCACCTGAGCTCCGTAGACTGGTCTTCCCCGGCTGTCTGACCCTGCTGGGACACCTGTCACCATCTGATCCTGCTAAGCCATGATGAGCATAGTGTTGTATACTGACTGTGCACCATGACAGGGAAGCCTGTAGAGCTGTTTATACTTTTGTCTGTTAAGACAAACAGCAGTCACCTTGTCAGCTACAGTACATCAGTCAAATAAATAGTAGCCAGTTTCGGCTCTGCTTGCTTTTACAACTTGGAGATAAAGCACAACACACACAGACAACAGCTGCCTCTGTTCACATGCTCTGTGTCCGCACGGTCCTAAATACAGCCGGCTGATACTGCCAAACAGCTTACCCGACCACTCGGAGGCATCCACATGGTCCTAAAGCACACCACAGCCACTTTTTGTATCACAGTGCAATAAAACTGGGGGACAAAATGCAATTTCAGAATGTGGGGGAGTCATGTCCCCCACATTCCCCAGTGAAAGTTGTACCCCTGCTTTAGAGAAGGGTAAAAGATTCTAGCGCCAGAGCTAGAATCAGGGCTAAAACCAGAGCTAGAACCAGAACCAGAGTTAGAACGAGAGCCGGAACTAGAACCAGAACCAGAACTAGAACCAGAGCCAGAACCAGAGCCAGAGCCAGAGTCAGAACCAGAGCTAGAACCAGAACCAGAGCTAGAGCCAGAACTAGAACCAAACCCAGAGCCAGAACCAGAGCTTGAGCCAGAACTAGAACCAGAACCAGAGATGGAACTAGAACCAGAACAAGAACCAGAATCAGAGCTAGAGCCAGAGCCAGAACTAGAACCAGCCTTTGAGCAGCCAGTGATGTCGAGACAGGCAGTGTTTATTTAACCCTAGGCCTATACATTTAGCTTAATGCAAACTGTTGGCACTGAAAACGCCATGTCAAACTAGTTGTCTTAGTATTTTCACGCATCCGCCGTCAAATCCACTAAGACATCCTGATTTGTTTTCCCTTTCCAAGGTACGGTGACGTTGAAACGAGACATTTCTCTGGATGCTAGCGTTATACGGGTGTTTGCTGTAAAACTGACTGGCTGGATTACTGATGAAAAATCAGACACACGGTGGCTGTCTGGCACTTATTGACAACTGCAAAGCCTAAAAACACAGTACTGTATCAACTTGTAAAAGTGCATAATATATTTATGCTATTTTGAGTAAACCATGCCAAAAAACAATTGCATCGTAAAAAAACAAATTGTGAAAAAAAAATGAATCACCACATGACAACAGAGATTGATGAGAACCCTATGTAAAAGAAAGGGAACAACCTAACATTGACCATGTAGGCCTCTACTTAGTAGACTGAACTGGCACTGGAATCATGTTCTGCGCTTTGAGTAAAAAGCCAGATATGTCAAATTTTATTTGTCATATCCGCCGAATATAACAGGTGTAGGTAGACCTTACAGTGAAATGCTTACTTACAAGCCTTTAACCAACAATACAGTTTTAAGAAGAAATAAAGTGTTAAGAAAATATTAAAATAAACTGAAGTAAAAAAACTAGTATATAAAATAAAAAATAAGAAAAATAGAAAAATAAAAAAACGTTTAGGATCAACAATAAAATAACAGTAGACAGGCTATATACAGAGGGTATCAGTACAGAGTCAATGTGGAGGCTATATACAGAGGGTATCAGTACAGAGTCAATGTGGAGGCTATATACAGAGGGTATCAGTACAGAGTCAATGTGGAGGCTATATACAGAGGGTATCAGTACAGAGTCAATGTGGAGGCTATATACAGAGGGTATCAGTACAGAGTCAATGTGGAGGCTATATACAGAGGGTATCAGTACAGAGTCAATGTGGAGGCTATATACAGAGGGTATCAGTACAGAGTCAATGTGGAGGCTATATACAGAGGGTATCAGTACAGAGTCAATGTGGAGGCTATATACAGAGGGTATCAGTACAGAGTCAATGTGGAGGCTATATACAGAGGGTATCAGTACAGAGTCAATGTGGAGGCTATATACAGAGGGTATCAGTACAGAGTCAATGTGGAGGCTATATGCAGAGGGTATCAGTACAGAGTCAATGTGGAGGCTATATACAGAGGGTATCAGTACAGAGTCAATGTGGAGGCTATATACAGAGGGTATCAGTACAGAGTCAATGTGGAGGCTATAAGCAGAGGGTATCAGTACAGAGTCAATGTGGAGGCTATATACACAGGGTACCAGTACAGAGTCAATGTGGAGGCTATATACAGAGGGTATCAGTACAGAGTCAATGTGGAGGCTATATACAGAGGGTATCAGTACAGAGTCAATGTGGAGGCTATATACAGAGGGTATCAGTACAGAGTCAATGTGCGGGGGCACTGGTTAGTCGAGGTAATTGAGGTAATATGTGCATGTAGATAGAGATAGTGACTATGCATATGTAATAAACAGAGAGTAGCAGCAGCGTAAAAATGGGGGGGTGGGGTGGGGATAATGCAAGTAGTCCGGGTAGCCATTTGATTAGCTGATCAGGAGTTTTATGGCTTAGGGGTAGAAGCTGTTAAGAAGCCTTTTGGACCTGTACATGGAGCTCCGGTACCGCTTGCCATGCGGTAGCAGAGAGAACAGTCTATGACTAGAGTGGCTGGAGCAATTTTTGGTCCTTCCTCTGACACCGCCTGGTATTTTGGTCCTGGACGGCAGGAAGCTTGGCCCAGTGATGTACTGGGCCACAACTAGTACCCTCTGTAGTGCCTTGCGTTCGGAGGCCGAGCAGTTGCCATACCAGGCGGTGAGGATGCTCTCGATGATGCAGCTATAGAACCTTTTGAGAATCTGAGGACCCATGCCAAATCTTTTCAGTCTCCTGAGTGGGAATAGGCGTTGTCGTGCCCTCTTCACGACTGTCTTGGTGTGTTTGGACCGTGATAGTTTGTTGGTGATGTGGACACCAAGGAATTTGAAGCTCTCCAAGCAGAGGACTAGGGTATTATCTTAGTCTACCAGCTGTATGTCTTTCTTCCCCCCTCCCCTCCTCTTGTTGATCATATTTCTGAGTTGTGAGAAGCATCTCCACAGGCTGCGGTCTCTGGCACAGGGCAGCCATTTGAGTCATGGAAGTGGCTCTGACACCTCCTGGTATTTTGGTCCTGGCTCCAGGAGCTTGCTGCTTCCTCCCTTCTGTACTGGGTCTCCAGGAGCTCTCTGCTAGTGCCTCTTCTCTTTGTCAGGGCTCCAGGGGCTGAGGATGCTCTCTTGCAGCTTGAACAGGGAATCTGGGGCTCGCTGCTGTCTCTCTTCTCTTTGTCAGGGCTCCAGGAGCTCGCTGCTGTCTCTCTTCTCTTTGTCAGGGTCCAGGGGCTCGCTGATGTTTGTTCTTTGTCAGGGCTCCAGGGGCATGCTGCTGCTCTTCTCTTGTCAGAGGCTCCAGGGGCTCGCTATCTTTCTTCCAGCTGTCAGGGCTCTGGGAGCTCGCTGCCTCTCTCTTCTCTTTGTCATATTTCCAGGGTTGTGAGAAGCATCTCCACAGGCTGCGGGCTCCAGGGGCTCAGGGCAGCCATTTGAGTCATGGAAGTGGCTCGCTGCTTCCTCCCTTCTCTTCGTCAGGGCTCCAGGAGCTTGCTGCTTCCTCCCTTCTCTTCGTCAGGTCTCCAGGAGCTCGCTGCTGTCTCTCTTCTCTTTGTCAGGGCTCCAGGGGCTCGCTGCTGTCTCTCTTCTCTTTGTCAGGGCTCCAGGGGCTCGCTGCTGTCTCTCTTCTCTTTGTCAGGGCTCCAGGAGCTCGCTGCTGTCTCTCTTCTCTTTGTCAGGGCTCCAGGGGCTCGCTGCTGTCTCTCTTCTCTTTGTCAGGGCTCCAGGGGCTCGCTGCTGTCTCTCTTCTCTTTGTCAGGGCTCCGGGGCTCGCTGCTGTCTCCCTTTCCCTTGTCAGGGCTCTGGGGCTCGCTGCTGTCTCTCTTCTCTTTGTCAGGGCTCCAGGGGCTCGCTGCTGTCTTTCTTCTCTTTGTCAGGGCTCCGGGGGCTCGCTGCTGTCTCTCTTCTCTTTGTCAGGGCTCCAGGGGCTCGCTGCTGTCTCTCTTCTCTTTGTCAGGGCTCCAGGGGCTCACTGCTGTCTCTCTTCTCTTTGTCAGGGCTCCAGGGGCTCGCTGCTGTGTCTCTTCTCTTTGTCAGGGCTCCAGGGGCACGCTGCTGTCTCTCTTCTCTTTGTCAGGGCTCCAGGGGCTCGCTGCTGTCTCTCTTCTCTTTGTCAGGGCTCCAGGAGCTCGCTGCTGTCTCTCTTCTCTTTGTCAGGGCTCCAGGGGCTCGCTGCTGTCTCTCTTCTCTTTGTCAGGGCTCCAGGGGCTCACTGCTGTCTCTCTTCTCTTTGTCAGGGCTCCAGGGGCTTGCTGCTGTCTTTCTTCTCTTTGTCAGGGCTCCAGGGGCTCGCTGCTGTCTCTCTTCTCTTTGTCAGGGCTCCAGGGGCTCGCTGCTGTCTCTCTTCTCTTTGTCAGGGCTCCGGGGCTCGCTGCTGTCTCCCTTTCCCTCGTCAGGGCTCTGGGAGCACGCTGCCCACTTGTTCATAATGGCATTAGAAAGACAGGCGAGCCAGGCCGGGCGGCAGCGGAAAATCCACCACACCATGTTTCCTCATGATCACTGTCTTCTCTCTGACCTCACATGGATGCTGCATCTTCATAGATAGGCCAATCTCAACAGAAAATACTTATAGTTGATGGAATGTTCTCCACAGAGGAGACAAGAGTACGTTTAGGTTGGCCCAAAGCACTAATCGCCTACTTTTTAAATTGTACTGTTATTACTCTCAGCTGTTCCTCTGTAAAGTGATATTTTGTTTTAAGTGGCCAATGAGAGCAGGTATACTGTTATGTTTCACATATTACCATTAGGTAATGCTATTAAATAAAATCTAAACATCACAACACCCATTGTACAATCTATTTAAGCGTAATCGCATGACTTTTCTTCTCTTTACCTCTTCAGCATCTCTTCCCTCTCTATCTCCCCCTTCACTCCATCTCCAGTCCTCTACCAGCCCCCAATCCCCCCTATGCACTGCTCTCACCCCAACCCCAACCATACCACAGCTTGACCCCACTAGGCTCATGCAACACATTAAATGCCAGTTAGTCTGGAGCTAGCCCTGGCAGAGGCTGTGGTAGTGGCCTGGCTTGGCCTGTGGGAAGGTGCTTATTGGTCCTTGGAGGCCAGGGTGTGGATGTGATGGTTCCAGGACCATGTAGCTGAGCTGTCCCCCTAAAGACACCATCTCCCGACCAACACATCTGGCTTTCTGCTCTGTTTTTCTACTCCTTCACTACTCTGTCCACCTTGCCTCTAGTCTATTAACCAGACCCATCTCGCCGACCTTGTTTTCTCTTTCCGTTATGAGGAGGTCGGATAAGGGGGTTTATTCCACCAAGTAAGGTATCCCACTGATATTATGATGCAGCTGTTCCCATTATGTTTAGCACGGCTCCAAAACAAGACTTCAAACCAACTGGTACAGCTGTCCCACACGTGTAACAGGGATTTTGTGCTGGAACAATAAAAGGCATTCTACCCTTGTGTCGACAATAAAAGGAATTCTACTCTTGTGTCGACAATAAAAGGAATTCTACCCTCCTAATATGGATATCAGATCAAAACCGTGTCATACAGTAAATTAGTCTTGATGGTCTCATGCCACTATAGACATGTACTGACCCCCCCCAAAATCAAATCAAATTTGATTCATGTTACAGTTTACAGCAAGTATAAAATGTCAGTTAGATAGGCTGAGATTAGACATACAAATAAGTCAAGTATGAGATAAAGCCACACCATGGAATATGAAGACAAATCTCTGGGTCCAGTCCTGAGAAATACATGTTCAGCCGGTAGAACAACACACCGTGTGATGCTGTGGGTTTCTGCAGGTTTCAGAGCCTTGCCCTTTACTGTCCCAGTGTTATTTACACACCACCAGACGGACCAAATGATACATGTTATGTCTGACCTTCTATATTTGTTTTCATTCCTCTTAACTGTGATTTTATTTCCCTTGGACAGAGCCGACAGAATGTGAGGGAAGAGGTGTGTGTGTGCGTCTCACATTGTATATCTGCACAACATACAATTGCACACCTCAATAACTAAACAGAACAATAACCACACCAACTAAATGAATCCAACGTCAGAAGTGAGAGCCTCCGTCCATCACAAGGTCTTTGTCCTGTTGGAAAGAGTTAACCGCCACGGGACCTAAGTCAACATGACCGTGGCTCGTCCGGCCCTCCCTGCCAGATCAATATCTGCAAATAATAAATGAGCTCCCAGAGGGGCAACAGTAACCCCCATAACACCGCCCAGGAAAGTCTACACTTGGTGTATGACTCAAAAAGGCAGTAGAACAAGTGCGCAGGGGCACATCTTTATCACTCCATAATAGAAAATGAATGGTGCTCATATCAGCGCTGAGGCACCCTGAGGGTTATCTAATAGGGCTAGTTATAACTGTCATCCTCCCAGAGACCCCCGGGAAATATTCCATGCAAACACAGAGACCTGCACAGGAGAAGGGAGGGAATTTCTGCAGAGATTATGGGGATTCCCTCCACAATATTCTCAGCTGACAGAATGGATTTAAAAGGTGTAAAATACTGACAAGTTGACAAGTTGACTGTGAAACATGTTTTGTGGATGTGGTGATTTGCAGATGTGTGTCTGATTGGGACCAAACGGCACAACATGAGTAGGTATCAGCTTTTTAACACGTGGACATGACAACAGAACAGTTGATATACTTCCCTGGACAAAATATTGAACCTGAAATTAACACAAGTGACAAAAACTCAACTAAAGAAATAGTTATGATCTGTATTTATGAATGTATAGTTATTGTCTAGTTATAGGCTATGCATGTCTAGTGAACAATTCAACATGGCGCATAGTATGTGTGTTGGATGCCAACAGATCCATATAGTTTGCAGGTTGGTGATGAGACTTAAAAAAAAATAACGAATCACTTATTTCAGCTGTTTTGTTCCTGGGGACCAGAAACAGAGCAATCAAATGAAATAAACGCAGTTGATATTGATCTCCAGCCAGACTCTTACTGATACTCAAGAAGATGTATTACAACACCGTATGCAGAGCACAGTGGAACACATACACACATCACACACACACACACACACACACAGACACACAACCATGTTTAAATAGCCATGGTATAACACAACCCACACTGATGCACATCGCTTCGATCTGGTCCCTTTAATTTGAATATGCTCTAATTTGAGTAGGGCTAGGGAGGGTTTACCCTCCTCCTACCCCTTTCCTCCAGCTTTTCACTTCACCAAACTGTGGGAAGAGTCAGCTTTGAACTCACCCACATACAGCTACACTTTCATCTCGAGCACAAACATTGTGTCGTTTTCCGCAGGCCACCTGAGATATGTTCTCCATGTTGGAAGGTTCTGGATCAAATGTGGTGCCAGCTGGAAAGGGAAAAAAAGTTATCCGTAAGGTGAGGACCATCCCAACGTAGTGAGGTTGATATTCCGTCAATTTGGCACCACGCATCTCCATCAAAACAGATCCTCTCACGGTGGATCAAGAGCAGAAATGAACTGTAGAGAAAAACAGCAACAGTATATTCCTTTCAATGGAGTAGACCTGTGTGGATCTGCCGTTTAGGTCTGTGTAAGTCTGTGTGTGTCGGTGCATGCCAGTGCCACTAAAAGAAAAAATGCAAGAACAGGGGAAGAAACATAAAGCCTGGTTCCTCATCATGCGGTTGTTAGCTTGTCCAATCTATGGCAATCAGTGTGCTCCCAGGGGTTGAAAGACACGAGACGCGGGGGAAAGGGAAGCGAAAGCTGAGGAAAGATCAATACTGCACTGGGAAACAAGAAGTGTGGGCTATTTACTTTTCATTGATCTGATGATGCAGGAGAAACACCTCCGTCTTCTAGTAAATAGAGGGATAAAGTCTTCTGTGGAGGGTTGGTGTGTTTTTCTCTCTCCTCACCATAAGGTCAGGGAGAAAGCTAAAAACAACCAGGAACAAAACAACAAACATATATTTCCGGGGCTCAGTAAAGTAATTAATCTGCATTAAAACGCCATGGGAACAGACACTAACTAGTCAAGTAAGATTTGGCTGTAAGCTGCTGAAGAGCCCTGGCAATGGAGACAGAGAGAGAATGTAGACTAGGACTGGAGGAGAGGATGGAGGAGAGGACTGGAGGAGAGGACTGGAGGAGAAGAGAGGATGGATGAGAGGACTGGAGGAGAGGAGAGGATGGAAGAGAGGACTGGAGGAGAAGAGAGGATGGATGAGAGGACTGGAGGAGAGGAGAGGATGGAAGAGAGGACTGGAGGAGAGGAGAGGATGGAAGAGAGGACTGGAGGAGTGGAGAGGATGGGAGAGAGGACTGTGGAGAGGAGAGGAAGGAGAGGACTGGAGGAGAGGATGGAGGAGAGGATGGAGGAGAGGAGAAGATGGAGGAGACGATGATAAATGCATCAGGCCTCAAGCAGTGCTAGACATACAGTACATTGTGTAATGGAGCTGTAGTTAGTCCTCACAGTACCGGGAAACACTACATTCATAATGCACATGTCAAGAGGAATAGGAGGTTTTGTAAAAAGAAGAACCAAGTGTACCATAAATGTTCCCTCCCTAAGCTCCCAGGCCATTTGTTTCATTGAGTGCATTTGGTGGACACATTCATTGTCCAACTACGTACAATACATGCCACAGTAGTGATTGAATTTGCGGTATAGATATTTTAGGGGTGAAAGTACTGTCCTGAGTGTGTGTTTCACATACAAGTTATCCTTACTGTATGCTAAATCTTTTTCACTGGGCTCTGCATGACCAGAACATATGGTAAGATATACCATGATAAGATATACCATGATAAGATATACCATGATAAAATATACCATGATAAGATGTACCATGATAAGATATATTAGGATAAGATATACCATGATAAGATATACCATGATAAGACATACCATGATAAAATATACCATGACAATATATACCATGATAAGATATACCAGAGAAACAGATGACTGACACCAGTCATGGTACTGGATCACAGACCACACTGCAAAAACCAAGCAAGAGAATGAACAAGAAGAGCCTGTGAATCCCATTCATCAAACCAGGAAGGTCTAAGCAGTAATAGTTTATTGATCTGAGATAAAAACAGGATACAGGCCTAACACAATTCATAGACATAGGATGTAGTATTTACAGTGTGAATAAGAAGTAATGCTAAGTCAATCTGGTTGCTGGTTTTGAATGAAAAGGACCCTTATAAGAACAGTAAGAACAATGTTTCACGGAGCTAAACAACATGTCATCAAATGCTGCAGTTTTGTACTGCTTCTCCCTGGATGGAACTTCATTTATCAAACTGAAATATAACATTTGCATAGATTAAATTTTCCAACCCTTTACTCAATACTTTGTTGAAGCACCTTTGGCAGCGATTACAGCCTTGAATGGACGCTACAAGCTTGGCACACAGGTATTTGGGGAGTTTCTCCAAATCTTCTCTGCAGATCTTCTCAAGCTCTGTCAATATGGATGGGGTGTGTCACTGCACAGCTATTTTCAGGTCTCTCCAAAGATGTTCAATCGGGGTTCAAGTCTGGCCTCTGGCTGGGCCATTCAAGGACATTCAGAGACTTGTCCTGAAGCCACTCCTGCGTTGTCTTGGCTGTGTGCTTAGGGCCATTTTCCTATTGGAAGGTGAACCTTTGCCCCAGTCTGAGGCCTTGAGCACTCTGGAGCATAATTTCATCAAGGATATCTCTGTAATTTGCTCTGTTCATCTTTCCCTCGATCCTGACTAGTCTCGCAGTCCCTGCTGCTGAAAAACATCCCCACAGGACTGTGCCAGGTTTCCTCCAGACGTGATGCTTGGAATTCAGGTCAAAGAGTTCAATCTTGGTTTCATCAGACCAGAGAATCTTGTTTCTCATTGTCTGAGAGTCTTTAGGTGCCTTTTGGCAAACTCCAAGCGGGCTGTCATGTGCCTTTTACTGAGGAGGGGATTTTGTCTGGCCACTCTACCATAAAGGCCTGTGGTGGAGTGCTGCAGAGATGGTTGTCTGTTAGAGTGACCATCGGGTTCTTGGTCACCTTCCTGACCAAGGCCCTTCTCCCCCCTGATTGCTCAGTTTGGCCGGGTGGCCAGCTCGAGGAAGAGTGTTGGTGGTTCATAACTTAAGATAATACTTTAAGAATAATTGAGGCTACTGTGTTCTTGGGGACCTTCAATGCTGCATAAATGTTTTGGTACCCTTCCCCAGATCTGTGCATTGACACATTCCTGCAAACTTATGACTTGTTTTTTTGCTCTGACATGCATTGTTAACTGTGGGACCTTATATAGACAGGTGTGTGCCTTTCCAAATCATGTCCAATCAATTGAATTTACCACAGCTGGACTCCAATCAAGTTGCAGAAACATCTCAAGGATGATCAATGGAAACAAAACAGGATGCACCTGGGCTTAATTTTGAGTCTCATCGCAAAGGATCCGAATACTTATTGGGGTATTGGGTGTAGATTGATGATGATTTCTTTTTACAAGGCTGTAACGTAACAAAATGTGGGAAAAAGGAAGGGGTCTGAATACTTTCCGAATGCACTGTGTAGGTTCAGAACTTTTGTGAAACAGCACAGTTAAAAATGTATGGCAAATAATAATCCAACTTGATGGTCTTCAGAGATAGATGGGAGCTGAAGGATGGGATTAAAGACAAACAAAAAATAAATATTGTAAAATACACTGTGTCCATCAAATGTATATAGTATGTATAAGCTAGAAGTAGAAGCCTAAGTATTGTTGTCCATTACTTTACTCCAATTAGAGGAGGGGTGGTAGGGTTTACTGGAAAAAAATAAAGGAAAATATATAACAAAATAATAATAATAAAAAGTATATATACAGTGCCTTGCGAAAGTATTCGGCCCCCTGGAACTTTGCGACCTTTTGCCACATTTCAGGCTTCAAACATAAAGATATAAAACTCAATTTGTTTGTGAAGAATCAACAACAAGTGGGACACAATCATGAAGTGGAACGACATTTATTGGATATTTCAAACTTTTTTAACAAATCAAAAACTGAAAAATTGGGCGTGCAAAATTATTCAGCCCCTTTGCTTTCAGTGCAGCAAACTCTCTCCAGAAGTTCAGTGAGGATCTCTGAATGATCCAATGTTGACCTAAATGACTAATGATGATAAATACAATCCACCTGTGTGTAATCAAGTCTCCGTATAAATGCACCTGCACTGTGATAGTCTCAGAGGTCCGTTAAAAGCGCAGAGAGCATCATGAAGAACAAGGAACACACCAGGCAGGTCCGAGATACTGTTGTGAAGAAGTTTAAAGCCGGATTTGGATACAAAAAGATTTCCCAAGCTTTAAACATCCCAAGGAGCACTGTGCAAGCGATAATATTGAAATGGAAGGAGTATCAGACCACTGCAAATCTACCAAGACCTGGCCGTCCCTCTAAACTTTCAGCTCATACAAGGAGAAGACTGATCAGAGATGCAGCCAAGCGGCCCATGATCACTCTGGATGAACTTCAGAGATCTACAGCTGAGGTGGGAGACTCTGTCCATAGGACAACAATCAGTCGTATATTGCACAAATCTAGCCTTTATGGAAGAGTGGCAAGAAGAAAGCCATTTCTTTAAAGATATCCATAAAAAGTGTTGTTTAAAGTTTGCCACAAGCCACCTGGGAGACACACCAAACATGTGGAAGAAGGTGCTCTGGTCAGATGAAACCAAAATTGAACTTTTTGGCAACAATGCAAAATGTTATGTTTGGCGTAAAAGCAACACAGCTCATCACCCTGAACACCCTATCCCCACTGTCAAACATGGTGGTGGCAGCATCATGGTTTGGGCCTGCTTTTCTTCAGCAGGGACAGGGAAGATGGTTTAAATTGATGGGAAGATGGATGGAGCCAAATACAGGACCATTCTGGAAGAAAACCTGATGGAGTCTGCAAAAGATCTGAGACTGGGATGGAGATTTGTCTTCCAACAAGAAAATTATCCAAAACATAAAGCAAAATCTACAATGGAATGGTTCAAAAATAAACATATCCAGGTGTTAGAATAGCCAAGTCAAAGTCCAGACCTGAATCCAATCGAGAATCTGTGGAAAGAACTGAAAACTGCTGTTCACAAATGCTCTCCATCCAACCTCACTGAGCTCGAGCTGTTTTGCAAGGAGGAATGGGAAAAAATGTCAGTCTCTCGATGTGCAAAACTGATAGAGACATACCCCAAGCGACTTACAGCTGTAATCACAGCAAAAGGTGGCGCTACAAAGTATTAACTTAAGGGGGCTGAATAATTTTGCACGACCCAATTTTTCAGTTTTTGATTTGTTAAAAATGTTTGAAATATCAAATAAATGTCGTTCCACTCCATGATTGTGTCCCACTTGTTGTTGATTCTTCACAAAAAAATACAGTTTTATATCTTTATGTTTGAAGCCTGAAATGTGGCAAAAGGTCGCAAAGTTCAAGGGGGCCGAATACTTTCGCAAGGCACTGTACATGTATATATTTAACAAAACAGTATATGGGGACTGGAAATTATGCAGAAAATGATGGAAACTACAATCTATCTGCAATATTAAAGCTGATCTACCTCCTAATTGATTTTAAAATAATAATAAAATGATGTAAAACATCACATTATAACTATCTACTCCACTTTAGGTTATCGTAGTGCATTTGTCATATACGTACGTATAGCATATGCTTGAATAGGTGAGGAAATGTGAATGTATGGCAAACTTTAACAACAATGAATTATGGTAAATATCCAGACCACCTCACGAAAACCCTTTCCCCTCTATGCTTTGCATGGCAGCACTGAATAAAACCCTTTTGCTTAGATCCATAAAATTCATATTTTATTTTCAGACAGGAGAACACAAGGGCATTTTTTACTGTGTGAACCTCTCTTTCTCTTCCCTCCATTGACTATGTGGCTGTATCGCAACAAGCAGCCTTTAATGACTCCCTGAAGACCTCTCTATCCCTGCCCACTCCCTCTGCCTGCCTGCCTCCTCTTTGGGCTCCAGTTCAGCTGCTAATTAACCCTCTCTAATAGCTTAGATTACATTAGCTTTGAGCGCCTCACACCCTCCGCTGGACTCGCACCGCCACACAATGAGCCCTGCCTTGCTTTACAAATTCCTCCCTTCACAAGAGCACAATTATGAATTCAAAAAGTTCTTATGCACACTCACTCATCCAGGTAAGAAGGCCACCCAGCCACCGCCTCCCCGCCCAGGGTCTGAAGAGATCTGAAGAGGGGGACCACACAACAAGATGGTGTGGGGTGGGAGACACACACACAGCAATCCTAAAGAGCCAATCACAGAGCTCAGGGGTCACTTTAGGTGTTCCATTGGCCCAGTCACAGAAGCCAAATGATTACCCTGTGTGTTAACATTCCAATTCAGCCCGGAATGGAATCTTAATTACCTTGGGCCAGCTCAGCTGAAGGGGGAAGACGGCAAAGAGATAGAATTAGACAATTAAATTAATCACTTAAGCTGCTGGTTTCAGGATTCAACTAAAGTTATCACAAATACAGAAATATAGTCCTACATTTACATTGATGATTTAAATATATAAAAACTACATTTTGGTATTTTTTTATTTAGTCCACTGTTGATACAGTCCCAATACTTGTTGCATGTCAGCAGTCAGGTTTTGAAGATATTGGACAGTCAAGAAGCCACATCATCATGATGCAGTTAAGACGAAGAGGGGAGAATGTTATGAGGAAGAAGGCAACATCTATGGGTTCATCTGTAGACCTCTAGCATCGCAAATATAACAGAGTAGCCTAAATGTGTCAACCATAAATTCTTAGAAATACAGTAGGTATCCTTAATTCAATGGAGGTGCACAGTCCTTTATTATTGGCACCATTACACTAATCAGGTCATGATAGTATTCAATCCAAAATAATGGCTAAGAGGAAGGGGGAAGTAATGTATTCATCAAAATGATGTATTTCAGAATTGGGAAATATTTTTTTTTCTAAAAGCACTTTGTGTGAAACCTATGGATGACAATGTGAGGAGAAATGGAGAAGGGGAAAAAAGAAGAAAGAAATGGATGTAATCTCCCAACGTCAGAATGTAAATTGGTAGATTTGTATTGAAAGAACCTTCTCATGTTTCTTTGTCCGAACAAGTAATTTCCCCTCCATCCCTCTTCTGTGAGGCTCTTCTGTGAGGCTCTTCTGTGAGACTCTTCTGTGAGGCTCTTCTGTGAGGCTCTTCTGTAAGGCTCTTCTGTGAGGCTCTTCTGTAAGGCTCTTCTGTGAGGCTCTTCTGTAAGGCTCTCCTGTAAGGCTCTTCTGTGATGCTCTTCTGTGAGGCTCTTCTGTAAGGCTCTTCTGTGAGGCTCTTCTGTAAGGCTCTCATGTAAGGCTCTTCTGTAAGGCTCTTCTGTAAGGCTCTCCTGTAAGGCTCTTCTGTAAGGCTCTTCTGTAAGGCTCTTCTGTAAGGCTCTCCTGTAAGGCTCTTCTGTAAGGCTCTTCTGTAAGGCTCTCATGTAAGGTTCTTCTGTAAGGCTCTTCTGTAAGGCTCTTCTGTAAGGCTCTCCTGTAAGGCTCTTCTGTAAGGCTCTTCTGTGAGGCTCTTCTGTGAGGCTCTTCTGTGAGGCTCTCCTGTAAGGCTCTTCTGTAAGGCTCTTCTGTAAGGCTCTTCTGTAAGGCTCTTCTGTAAGGCTCTTCTGTGAGGCTCTTCTGTGAGGCTCTTCTGTAAGGCTCTTCTGTAAGGCTCTCCTGTAAGGCTCTTCTGTGAGGCTCTTCTGTGAGGCTCTCCTGTAAGGCTCTTCTGTGAGGCTCTCCTGTAAGGCTCTTCTGTAAGGCTCTTCTGTGAGGCTCTTCTGTAAGGCTCTTCTGTAAGGCTCTTCTGTGAGGCTCTTCTGTAAGGCTCTTCTGTAAGGCTTGCCATTGCAGCATTTTCAGCTGCACAGAGCACTCTCCTTTCTATTTCAATAGGACAGCTAATTTGCTAGACTCCCAGCTGAACTGCTGACTGGGTATATTTTAGACTGTGTGTGTGTGTGTGTGTGTGTGTGTGTGTGTGTGTGTGTGTGTGTGTGCGTGCGTGCGTGCGTGTGTGCGTGCGTGCGTGCGTGTGTGTGTGTGTGTGTTGTGTGTGTGTGTGTGTGTGTGTGTGTGTGTCATGAGCAAGGAGAAAGATGGAGAGAGAGAAAGAGAGAGGGAGAGAACACATTGTATCACTCAGAGATCATTAGATGTGTAAGGGCTTTGCTATGCAAGGTCAGGGCTGGTCTTGGAGGGCAACAGTATGGCAGTAAAACAAGTCTAATCAGCTGCTTTTCTCCTCCACAGCCCTTGTCGATTATAGCCTACTTTATTCTCCCTGTATGTATTTACTGGCATTACCAAGGCATATATGCCAAGGACACACAGAATGGCTTTGAGGAGAGTGGCCTCATTACAGGGGGGAAATGAAGTTCTTGGCTTTCTATCTCTCTCCCAGGGAGAACAGGGCTGCTTTAACAGGTGCAGCACAATCACATGGCTAGTCCACCCTTTTCATTAAGGCTTTCTTTTAAGTGGAGGCCTGCAACTGGCAACACACACACACAGTTCTCTATCATAGAGGTACCCGTTTTGAGAGTGTGAGGGAAGGGCGGTAGATTTGTGGTATAAATCCACTTTGTATAACAACAATCTCTCTCCCGCGACCCCACAGCCCAACTCCCTGACTCCATCTATCTACCCCCACCCCACCCCACAGCCCAACTCCCTATGAGTCCATCTATTTACCCCCACCACACCCCACAGCCCAACTCCCTATGAGTCCATCTATCTACCCCCACCCCACCCCACAGCCCAACTCCCTGAGTCCATCTATCTACCCCACCCCACAGCCCAACTCCCTATGAGTCCATCTATCTACCCCCACCCCACCCCACAGCCCAACTCCCTATGAGTCCATCTATCTACCCCACCCCACAGCCCAACTCCCTGAGTCCATCTATCTACCCCCACCCCACCCCACAGCCCAACTCCCTATGAGTCCATCTATCTACCCCCACCCCACCCCACAGCCCAACTCCCTGAGTCCATCTATCTACCCCCACCCCACCCCACAGCCCAACTCCCTATGAGTCCATCTCTCTACCGCGACCCCACAGCCCAACTCCCTGAGTCCATCTATCTACCACCACCCCACCCCACAGCCCAACTCCCTGAGTCCATCTATCTACCCCCACCCCACAGCCCAACTCCCTATGAGTCCATCTATCTACCCCCCACCCCACCCCACAGCCCAACTCCCTATGAGTCCATCTATCTACCCCCACCCCACCCCACAGCCCAACTCCCTATGAGTCCATCTAACTACCCCCACCCCACCCCACAGCCCAACTCCCTATGAGTCCATCTATCTACCCCCACCCCACCCCACAGCCCAACTCCCTGAGTCCATCTATCTACCCCACCCCACAGCCCAACTCCCTATGAGTCCATCTATCTACCCCCACCCCACCCCACAGCCCAACTCCCTATGAGTCCATCTATCTACCCCACCCCACAGCCCAACTCCCTGAGTCCATCTATCTACCCCCACCCCACCCCACAGCCCAACTCCCTATGAGTCCATCTATCTATCCCCACCCCACCCCACAGCCCAACTCCCTGAGTCCATCTATCTACCCCCACCCCACCCCACAGCCCAACTCCCTATGAGTCCATCTCTCTACCGCGACCCCACAGCCCAACTCCCTGAGTCCATCTATCTACCCCCACCCCACCCCACAGCCCAACTCCCTGAGTCCATCTATCTACCCCCACCCCACCCCACAGCCCAACTCCCTGAGTCCATCTCCCCCCACCCCACCCCACAGCCCAACTCCCTATGAGTCCATCTATCTACCCCCACCCCACCCCACAGCCCAACTCCCTATGAGTCCATCTAACTACCCCCACCCCACAGCCCAACTCCCTATGAGTCCATCTATCTGCCCCTACCCCACCCCACAGCCCAACTCCCTATGAGTCCGTCTCTACCCCCACCCCACCCCACAGCCCAACTCCCTGAGTCCATCTATCTACCCCCACCCCACAGTCACACTCCCTATGAGTCCGTCTCTACCCACAGCCCAACTCTCTATGAGTCAATCTCTCTACCCCCACCCCACAGCCCAACTCCCTATGAGTCCATCTATCTACCCCCACCCCACAGTCACACTCCCTATGAGTCCGTCTCTACCCACAGCCCAACTCCCCATGAGTCCATCTCTCTATCCCACAGCCCAACTCCCTATGAGTCCATCTATCTACCCCCACCCCACAGTCACACTCCCTATGAGTCCGTCTCTACCCACAGCCCAACTCCCCATGAGTCCATCTCTCTATCCCACAGCCCAATTCCCTATGAGTCCATCTATCTACCCCCACCCCACAGTCACACTCCCTATGAGTCCGTCTCTACCCCCACCCCACAGCTCAACTCCCGGAGTCCATCTATTTACCCACACCCCACAGCCAAACTCCCTATGAGTCCGTCTCTACCCCCAGCTCACAGCCCAACTCCCTATGAGTCCACTCAAGGACACAGTGCTGCTGGCCCTGGTGGAAAGTGGGTTGTGCAGTTAGCTTAGCAGTGTGGCGTGTTTATCAAGATAATGATGGATAGCTTTAAAACGGACCCACAACTCCATAGAGATGAATGGCCGTCTTGGCTTCTGACTCAGCATATTGGTCTTTCCCCCGCTCATTGCGTGTTTTATCAAAGAACACCCTCCACACTCAAAATGGAGATTATCCCTGTCTGTCAGGGAAATTGAACCTGCTAATACCCATCAATCAAACCCACAGACCTCCAATCAGGCCAACAATAATACACCAACAGCATTCTGGACCCTTTGTCATCCAAACATCTCTCAGAGAATCTTGGGTAATTTTTTTCTTATAAGTTGAAATGATTCGAGACCATTTGTGTGGGTAATGACAGAGTGAAGCGCAGAGACAGAGAGAGAAGAGGGAGAGGTAGAGAGAGAGAGAGAGAGAGAGAGAGAGAGAGAGAGAGAGAGAGAGAGAGAGAGAGAGAGAGAGAGAGAGAGGGAGAGAGAGAGGGAGAGGTAGAGAGAGAGACAGAGAGGGAGAGAGAGAGGAGACAGAGAGGGAGAGAGGGAGAGAGAGAGAGAGAGAGGGAGAGAGAGAGATGGAGAGGTAGAGAGAGATGGAGAGAGAGAGAGAGAGGAGAGGTAGAGAGAGATGGAGAGGTAGAGAGAGAGGGGGAGAGAGAGAGAGGGTAGAGAGAGAGAGAGGAGGGAGAGGGAGAGGGAGAGAGAGAGGGAGAGGGGGAGAGGGAGAGGGAGAGGGAGAGAGAGAGAGAGAGAGAGAGAGAGAGAGAGAGAGAGAGAGAGAGAGAGAGAGAGAGAGAGGGAGGGGGGGGAGTCATAGAGGAGAAAAATAATGCCTCTCTGTTTGGACCTTCTCATTACGCTAATGGTTTTTTATAAGGCACTTGAAATGTCAAAGCTTTGGTGGATTTAGTGGAAACTTAAATTCCATTACTTGGCAGGTATTAATTGCTAACTGAGCTCAGGGATCCTTCCCTTGGGGCTCCTATGTTTCCTTTCTGTCACCTGGCTAACTATTCTGTCTAGACCAACTTAGAGGCCCCTGATCCAGCACGGGGATCAATAGACGGCACATAATTCAGGCCCAATAATGAGCTTTCACTTCAACACAAACGGAAAAAAACTTCACCGGGTGTAAAATGATAATGTAATTATTAAAAGGACAGACGAAATAAGGAAGCACTTTCGCATGGAGAGGGGGCGAGCCCTGCTCAATTAGCCCTGCCTACGGTTATCATTGTTATTGGAGACAAAGCTGATCAAGGAGGAAATCCAGGCACCCATTTCAGCGGGTAATGGAATGCTCTCCCCATGCCCAGCCTGATGTCATAAAGCCTGCCCTGCAGACTGGGCACTCTTTAATGGACCACAATGGATTTAATTTCCCCAGTCAGGATAGCAGGATGTATATAAAGATATGGGAAGGACAGAGGCTCAAAATGCACCAGCAGACACGGATAGAACTGTGATGTTCAGGTCTACAATGTAAAAATGATGTGTGGAATTTGCTTATCTTTAGTGCATGGACCTATCTAGGTTGAGTTGTCATTAAAACACACTGTTTAGATACACTTCGGTCAATGTTGAACTAATGTACTAACAGTGAACTGATTCACTAACCTGTGATACTCTATTTATAACAGCAGCTCTAGACTACATGTCACACTATCCACACAGACAGAGAGGACAGAGAAGACAGACAGGACAGAGAGGACAGACAGGACAGAGAGGACAGACAGGACAGAGAGGACAGGGAGGACAGACAGGACAGAGACAATAGGCAGGACAGACTGGACAGAGAGGACAGAAAGGACAGAGAGGACCGAGAGGACCAAGAGGACAGACAGACAGACAGACAGGACACATTTTGGAACCAGTTATTTGGTGTGTAACAAAGTGTGGTCTGACCTGGGGCCCCATCAGCAAACTACTGTTCTCTAATTATGTGTATCCTTGAACTCCAATCCAATAGGAGACTGGGGGGGTTCCTGATTGGTGGGCTACAGGAGGTTTGGGCTAAGGAAACAGGGGCTTTATGGATGGCTTGCTCCCACTGTTTGTCTGCCGCTGACATTTGCAGCATCGCCCCAACAGCAAGATCCTTACCCCGTTTATTCATCAAACAGAAATCACGCCTTGTGGGAGTCCCCTGCTAAGAAAGGTTGCAGCACTCACGGCAACATCTCCGTTTAGGGTTCAGCAGTCAGGACATTCTCACGGCAACATCTCCGTTTAGGGTTCAGCAGCCAGGACATTCTCACGGCAACATCTCCGTTTAGGGTTCAGCAGCCAGGACATTCTCACGGCAACATCTCCGTTTAGGGTTCAGCAGCCAGGACATTCTCACGGCAACATCTCCGTTTAGGGTTCAGCAGCCAGGACATTCTCACGGCAACATCTCCGTTTAGGGTTCAGCAGCCAGGACATTCTCACGGCAACATCTCCGTTTAGGGTTCAGCAGCCAGGACATTCTCACGGCAACATCTCCGTTTAGGGTTCAGCAGCCAGGACATTCTCATGGCAACATCTCCGTTTAGGGTTCAGCAGCCAGGACATTCTCACGGCAACATCTCCGTTTAGGGTTCAGCAGCCAGTACATTCTCACGGCAACATCTCCGTTTAGGGTTCAGCAGCCAGGACATTCTCACGGCAACATCTCCGTTTAGGGTTCAGCAGCCAGGACATTCTCACGGCAACATCTCCGTTTAGGGTTCAGCAGTCAGGACATTCTCACGGCAACATCTCCGTTTAGGGTTCAGCAGCCGGGACATTCTCACGGCAACATCTCCATTTAGGGTTCAGCAGGGACATTCTCACGGCAACATTCCGTTAGGGTTCAGCAGCCAGGACATTCTCATGGCAACATCTCCGTTTAGGGTTCAGCAGCCAGGACATTCTCACGGCAACATCTCCGTTTAGGGTTCAGCAGCCAGGACATTCTCACGGCAACATCTCCGTTTAGGGTTCAGCAGCCAGGACATTCTCACGGCAACATCTCCGTTTAGGGTTCAGCAGCCAGGACATTCTCACGGCAACATCTCCGTTTAGGGTTCAGCAGCCAGGACATTCTCACGGCAACATCTCCGTTTAGGGTTCAGCAGCCAGGACATTCTCACGGCAACATCTCCGTTTAGGGTTCAGCAGCCAGGACATTCTCCGGCAACATCTCCGTTTAGGGTTCAGCAGCCAGGACATTCTCATGGCAACATCTCCGTTTAGGGTTCAGCAGCCAGGACATTCTCACGGCAACATCTCCGTTTAGGGTTCAGCAGCCAGGACATTCTCACGGCAACATCTCCGTTTAGGGTTCAGCAGCCAGGACATTCTCACGGCAACATCTCCGTTTAGGGTTCAGCAGGGACATTCTCAGGCAACATCTCCGTTTAGGGTTCAGCAGCCATTCTCACGGCAACATCTCCGTTTAGGGTTCAGCAGCCAGGACATTCTCACGGCAACATCTCCGTTTAGGGTTCAGCAGCCAGGACATTCTCACGGCAACATCTCCGTTTAGGGTTCAGCAGCCAGGACATTCTCACGGCAACATCTCCGTTTAGGGTTCAGCAGCCAGGACATTCTCACGGCAACATCTCCGTTTAGGGTTCAGCAGCCAGGACATTCTCACGGCAACATCTCCGTTTAGGGTTCAGCAGCCAGGACATTCTCACGGCAACATCTCCATTTAGGGTTCAGCAGCCAGGACATTCTCACGGCAACATCTCCGTTTAGGGTTCAGCAGCCAGGACATTCTCATGGCAACATCTCCGTTTAGGGTTCAGCAGCCAGGACATTCTCACGGCAACATCTCCGTTTAGGGTTCAGCAGCCAGGACATTCTCATGGCAACATCTCCGTTTAGGGTTCAGCAGCCAGGACATTCTCACGGCAACATCTCCATTTAGGGTTCAGCAGCCAGGACATTCTCACGGCAACATCTCCGTTTAGGGTTCAGCAGCCAGGACATTCTCACGGCAACATCTCCGTTTAGGGTTCAGCAGCCAGGACATTCTCACGGCAACATCTCCGTTTAGGGTTCAGCAGCCAGGACATTCTCACGGCAACATCTCCGTTTAGGGTTCAGCAGCCAGGACATTCTCACGGCAACATCTCCGTTTAGGGTTCAGCAGCCAGGACATTCTCACGGCAACATCTCCGTTTAGGGTTCAGCAGACATGCCGCTCTCAGAGGGGTCTGTGTGTGAGAGTTATTCTTAGTTAGGTTGTGCAAAGTACAAGAAACAGGGGACAAAGTGACATGCATTGGTCAGAACATACATTCTGAACACAGACGTTCCCGAACACAGATGTGCTGATGGGTTTCATTTCCTTGATGCACTGCTGAATATCTTGGCATGCTCTGAATGTCACTTCCCATAGAGGTCTGGCATTTGACGTGGGTTCTCTGGGCCCTGGAGCGGACGGGCGCACTGGGAACAGAGAGCTTTCCATATCTCAAGCGCTCAGATGGGAGATTCTGCACTTACGTCACTCAAAGCCTGGGAGGAGATTTTAGGTCGACTTTGCTTCTGATATTACTATCTCCATGTCTGTTAGTCCTTTTCTCAGTTGTCTTAAAAGTATGTCCTCTCCTCGTATCCTCTGCTTCATTGCATTGATCTGAAAGAAATGGATAGGTGAACACCAGCCCATTGATGGGCTTCCACCACACTGTTTTTAGTCCCCCTTTAAACGAAGTACAATTAATAAAGTCTTCATATGCACTACATACATTACTTTACAAATCATCTATACGCGTATGTCATACTCTATAAATGCTGTATAAGGGGTGACAGCCATTGCCACCGTAGGGTGAATTGCCAAATGTGACACAAATCACTATATACACCATTTATAGAACATGACATACGCTTATAGATGATTTGTGAATAATTTATGTATTGCTTATGAAGCCTCAACCTTTACACTGTAAGTTGTACTTTGTTTAAAGTGGGACCCTGTTTTCACCTGTCAAGTATTTTCCAATCAGATAGGAAAAAGAGGATGACAGGATGGATGGATGACAGGATGGATGACATAATGGATGATAGGATGGATGGATGACAGGATGGACAGATGACATAATGGATGACATAATGGATGACAGGATGGATGGATGACATGATGGATGGATGACAGGATGGGAGGATGACAGGTTGGACGGATGACAGGATGGATTGGTAAGCATTTCAGATAGATTCCTAGAAGAGTAAGGCCTTCTTCTGGACTATGGTCCCCATGAATGTTTTTATTTTTATAGAACAATGCCACAACTACAACATATGTTTACACCTAATGTTGACCCCCCTGATGCGTCTGCACAGATGGATGACAGCGACGGGAGGAATTTGGAGAGGTTGCACAATAATGAACATCACGTGACACCGGCACTTTAATTCCAGTCTGCCTTCCTGATCCTAGAGCTGCACTAATAATAACAACCTTTATAGGGTTTTTCAATAAGAGTAACAAAGTGCTCCACATCATAAAATAATGAAATAAACTAACAAATAACTAACAAAGAAACAATGACAGGTGGAAGGAGCATGAAACAAGATTTCCAATAAGAATCACACATTGAAATCATACATTAAAAATATTTTCATTAAAGTGTATCTTCAGCAGATATTTAAAAAGAGGTACTGAATCTACAGTCAACACTGGGCCATCAGCAACTCTCCAATGAACATAATTGGTGTACATAACATGCTTATAGTCAAGTACATTTTACCCACTATTCTTCCTCTTAATAAGATCTGCTGGGGAGTTGTTATGAAAGTTACACTGTTGATTGGATACACTTTGTTAGAGGAAGAGACACATGTTGTAGTCCTGAAAGGGTGAACTGACATGCGGGTTTTTCATGTCCAGACGCAGAGGGCCAGAGTGCACGTTTCCCTGCTTCTCCCTGAAACAACCAACTCCTCAACACCTGGAGGGGAGAGCTGTGATCGACAGCTCCATCTACCTAGACACCACACAGACAGTACACAGACAGTACACAGACAACAGTCAGGCCTCTTCCAGCTACTCAGCGAGAATAAATTGGACTTGATTAGAATTTATCACATTCGCACGAGTGCAATTTGAAAAAAAATAAAACATCTGGGAAATCTGTTCAGGAGCTGAGTTGTAAACAAATATTTAACATTGTGAAAACTATTGAGTACTTAACAGGGTGAAAACTATCGAGTACCTAACTAACAGGGTGAAAACTATTGAGTACTTAACAGGGTGAAAACTATCGAGTACTTAACAGGGTGAAAACTATCGAGTACCTAACTAACAGGGTGAAAACTATCGAGTACTTAACAGGGTGAAAACTATTGAGTACTTAACAGGGTGAAAACTATCGAGTACTTAACAGGGTGAAAACTATCGAGTACTTAACAGGGTGAAAACTATTGAGTACTTAACAGGGTGAAAACTATCGAGTACTTAACAGGGTGAAAACTATCGAGTACTTAACAGGGTGAAAACTATCGAGTACTTAACAGGGTGAAAACTATTGAGTACTTAACAGGGTGAAAACTATTGAGTACTTAACAGGGTGAAAACTATCGAGTACCTAACTAACAGGGTGAAAACTATCGAGTACCTAACTAACAGGGTGAAAACTATCGAGTACTTAACAGGGTGAAAACTATCGAGTACCTAACTAACAGGGTGAAAACTATCGAGTACTTAACAGGGTGAAAACTATCGAGTACTTAACAGGGTGAAAACTATCGAGTACTTAACAGGGTGAAAACTATCGAGTACTTAACAGGGTGAAAACTATTGAGTACTTAACAGGGTGAAAACTATCGAGTACCTAACTAACAGGGTGAAAACTATCGAGTACCTAACTAACAGGGTGAAAACTATCGAGTACTTAACAGGGTGAAAACTATCGAGTACCTAACTAACAGGGTGAAAACTATCGAGTACTTAACAGGGTGAAAACTATCGAGTACCTAACTAACAGGGTGAAAACTATCGAGTACCTAACTAACAGGGTGAAAACTATCGAGTACTTAACAGGGTGAAAACTATCGAGTACCTAACTAACAGGGTGAAAACTATCGAGTACTTAACTAACAGGGTGAAAACTATCGAGTACCTAACTAACAGGGTGAAAACTATCGAGTACCTAACTAACAGGGTGAAAACTATCGAGTACCTAACTAACAGGGTGAAAACTATCGAGTACCTAACTAACAGGGTGAAAACTATCGAGTACCTTAACAGGGTGAAAACTATCGAGTACCTAACTAACAGGGTGAAAACTATCGAGTACCTAACTAACAGGGTGAAAACTATCGAGTACCTAACTAACAGGGTGAAAACTATCGAGTACCTAACTAACAGGGTGAAAACTATCGAGTACCTAACTAACAGGGTGAAAACTATCGAGTACCTAACTAACAGGGTGAAAATCATTCAATCCAGCAGTGGTGTAAAGTACTTACTGTAAGTAAAAACACTTCAAAATACTAATTAAGTCGTTTTGGGGGGTATCTGTACTTTACTTTACTATTTATATTTTTGACTACTTTTACTTTTACTTCACTACATTCCTGGAGAAAATTATGTATTTTTTACACCCAAAAGTTCTCATTACATTGTGAATGCTTATCAGGACAACACAATTAGTGTAACACAACACAATTCCAGTGTAAGAAAGGACTAAATGAATTATAACTCAAATATGTAAATACTACCTTACACCTTATTCTTCTTTTTTTTATAATCCAATTTCTGGTATTACAGATTCATGGAACATGTATAAAAATGTCTGGCAGTCTCCCCTCTTTCACCACAGAGAGATGCCGTCTGGCAGTCTCCCCTCTTTCACCACGGAGAGATGCCGTCTGGCAGTCTCCCCTCTTTCACCACAGAGAGATGCCGTCTGGCAGTCTCCCCTCTTTCACCACAGAGAGATGCCGTCTGGCAGTCTCCCCTCTTTCACCACAGAGAGATGCCGTCTGGCAGTCTCCCCTCTTTCACCACGGAGAGATGCAGTCTGGCAGTCTCCCCTCTTTCACCACAGAGAGATGCCGTCTGGCAGTCTCCCCTCTTTCACCACAGAGAGATGCCGTCTGGCAGTCTCCCCTCTTTCACCACAGAGAGATGCCGTCTGGCAGTCTCCCCTCTTTCACCACGGAGAGATGCAGTCTGGCAGTCTCCACTCTTTCACCACGGAGAGATGCGGTCTGGCAGTCTCCCCTCTTTCACTACGGAGAGATGCAGTCTGGCAGTCTCCCCTCTTTCACCACGGAGAGATGCAGTCTGGCAGTCTCCCCTCTTTCACCACGGAGAGATGCAGTCTGGCAGTCTCCCCTCTTTCACCATGGAGAGATGCCATCTGGCAGTCTCCCCTCTTTCACCACGGAGAGATGCAGTCTGGCAGTCTCCCCTCTTTCACCACAGAGAGGTGCAGACTGGCACTCTCCCCTCTTTCACCACGGAGAGATGCAGTCTGGCAGTCTCCCCTCTTTCACCACGGAGAGGTGCAGTCTGGCAGTCTCCCCTCTTTCACCACAGAGAGGTGCAGTCTGGCAGTCTCCCCTCTTTCACCATGCAGTCTGGCAGTCTCCCCTCTTTCACCACGGAGAGATGCCATCTGGCAGTCTCCCCTCTTTCACCACGGAGAGATGCAGTCTGGCAGTCTCCCCTCTTCACCACGGAGAGATGCAGTCTGGCAGTCTCCCTCTTTCACCATGGAGAGATGCAGTCTGGCAGTCTCCCTCTTCACCACGGAGAGATCCAGTCTGGCAGTCTCCCTTCTTTCACCACAGAGAGATGCCGTCTGGCAGTCTCCCCTCTTTCACCACAGAGAGATGCCGTCTGGCAGTCTCCCCTCTTTCACCACAGAGAGATGCCGTCTGGCAGTCTCCCCTCTTTCACCACAGAGAGATGCCGTCTGGCAGTCTCCCCTCTTTCACCACGGAGAGATGCAGTCTGGCAGTCTCCCCTCTTTCACCACGGAGAGATGCAGTCTGGCAGTCTCCCCTCTTTCACCACAGAGAGATGCTGTCTGGCAGTCTCCAGTCTCTTTTCACCACAGAGAGATGCAGTCTGGCAGTCTCCCTCTTTCACCACGGAGAGATGCAGTCTGGCAGTCTCCACTCTTTCACCACGGAGAGATGCGGTCTGGCAGTCTCCCTCTTTCACTACGGAGAGATGCAGTCTGGCAGTCTCCCCTCTTTCACCACGGAGAGATGCAGTCTGGCAGTCTCCCCTCTTTCACCACGGAGAGATGCAGTCTGGCAGTCTCCCTCTTTCACCATGGAGAGATGCCATCTGGCAGTCTCCCCTCTTTCACCACGGAGAGATGCAGTCTGGCAGTCTCTCTTTCACCACAGAGAGGTGCAGACTGGCAGTCTCCCTCTTTCACCATGGAGAGATGCCAGTCTGGCAGTCTCCCTCTTTCACCACGGAGAGATGCAGTCTGGCAGTCTCCCCTCTTTCACCACAGAGAGGTGCAGTCTGGCAGTCTCCCCTCTTTCACCATGCAGTCTGGCAGTCTCCCCTCTTTCACCACGGAGAGATGCCATCTGGCAGTCTCCCCTCTTTCACCACGGAGAGATGCAGTCTGGCAGTCTCCCCTCTTCACCACGGAGAGATGCAGTCTGGCAGTCTCCCCTCTTTCACCATGGAGAGATGCAGTCTGGCAGTCTCCCCTCTATCACCACGGAGAGATCCAGTCTGGCAGTCTCCCTTCTTTCACTACAGAGAGATGCAGTCTGGCAGTCTCCCCTCTTTCACCACAGAGAGATGCAGTCTGGCAGTCTCCACTCTTTCACCACAGAGAGATGCAGTCTGGCAGTCTCCACTCTTTCACCACGGAGAGATGCAGTCTGGCAGTCTCCCCTCTTTCACCACAGAGAGATGCAGTCTGGCAGTCTCCCCTCTTTCACCACAGAGAGATGCAGTCTGGCAGTCTCCACTCTTTCACCACGGAGAGATGCAGTCTTGCAGTCTCCCCTCTTTCACCACAGAGAGATGCAGTCTGGCAGTCTCCCCTCTTTCACCACGGAGAGATGCAGTCTGGCAGTCTCCCCTCTTTCACCACGGAGAGATGCAGTCTGGCAGTCTCCCTCTTTCACCATGGAGAGATGCCGTCTGGCAGTCTCCCCTCTTTCACCACGGAGAGATGCAGTCTGGCAGTCTCCCCTCTTTCACCACAGAGAGATGCAGTCTGGCAGTCTCCCTCTTTCACCACGGAGAGATGCCAGTCTGGCAGTCTCCCTTCTTTCACCACGGAGAGATGCAGTCTGGCAGTCTCCCCTCTTTCACCACGGAGAGATGCAGTCTGGCAGTCTCCCCTCTATCACCACGGAGAGATGCAGTCTGGCAGTCTCCCTTCTATCACCACGGAGAGATCCAGTCTGGCAGTCCACCCTTCTTTCACTACAGAGAGATGCAGTCTGGCAGTCTCCCCTCTTTCACCACGAAGAGATGCAGTCTGGCAGTCTCCACTCTTTCACCACAGAGAGATGCAGTCTGGCATTCTCCACTCTTTCACTACGGAGAGATACAGTCTGGTAGTCTCCCCTCTTTCACCACAGAGAGATGCGGTCTGGCAGACTCCCCTGTTTCACCACGGAGAGATGCAGTCTGGCACCTCCCCTCTTTCACCACGGAGATATGCAGTCTGCAAAATGGCAACTTTCAAACTTGTCTTTATTTGTCTCACATCGTGGGTCTGGGCTAGGCGTTGTTGCTTGAAGAAGAAATTGGGTAATTAAATTAAAGTGCTTCCCAAAGACACATCATAAGTGATGGAGAATGACTCTAAACCAGGTTTAAACTCTGTGTCCCTCCATTGCTCCGCTCGCCTGACAACTGGTCGCCGGGGTATAATTGGAACACATTGTTGTCAGCATAGGTCAATAACATTATTCCCCCCTTCACCACCACACAATTAACAGACTCCATTTTATCTTCCCTCACACCATTTTGTGCAGATAGAGGGAGTGTCAGCTGCTTATCCATAAAAGGCCTTATCCTTATCTAAAAAATAAACAAATACATAAAGCACAATAAGGACTTCTTAGTATAAGGCAAACAAGCTAGCCGTGTTTGTTTCACACATCAATACAGGATGAAGCCGAGAAGTGCAGACATTCACTTTAATGGAGAAAGGGCATACCAGCAGCCTGTCAAATTTAACAGGTCAAACATTTGTCCTTGAAACAAGACACAACAACAATCTGTCGCCCGGTGACCACAGATCTTACAAAACGGGAAGATGATAAGATGCAGAAAGAATATTGTAATAGATGTATTGGAACGTTTTAAAAACTAAATCTAAATATTTTTTATAAAACATTAGCTCATGTTTCATAATGCATAGCTGTGTGACGTTATAGAGGAAGTAAGAACAGCCCAAAACCAGGACAATGTCACCCAAGGACATGGAATAGCAAAACCCAATAATTGTTTTTCCGAGCGCTTAGTGGCCTTAACTTCTTTAGATGTTTAATTTACGGCCATCACTTTGTTTAAGCATGGTTTAATTAGCATAAGCACAAGAGTAATGTGGAGCTAAAATAAAAAGTTGTGTATTTAAGAATAGAATTTACAAATCTGTGGGCCTAAATTAATTTGATAAACAAATGGGAAAAGTAGGGCCAGGGATCAAGGGTAAAAAACCCATTACCGCCCAGTCCATGGTGGCTGCCTTCCTGTAATTATCTACAGGGTTACAGAGTTAATAGAATTTATTCCATGGAATCTGTTTACTGTTTAGCCTTAAGGATTGGAAGCAACAACACTTCCAACGTAACGGAATGGAGGGACTATCCTTAAAGTAGATGATATGTCTTGTGTGTGAGTTTCGACGTGGAGCAGAGACAAATTAGCTATGGATGGGTATTCAATGAAGTCCTTTGTCAGAAATGTATGAAGAGGTGGAGCAGGATATACTGTACAGGAATCCCTGATGCACAACAAGGCGGTAACTCCATTGTCTGTCTGACTGGAGAAATGTGTTTACGAGCAGGCTCTGCACTCAACCAACAGATTAGACGAAAATTGGGAGCGCGCGATAATCAGGCAGCCACCATTTATTTGACAAGTAGAGAGTCAGCATGAACAATGCCTTTAATCCATTGCCTCTCTCAGTGAGACTTACATACCAGTGGTGATTTCTAGTAGTTCTTTACATATTACCAGTGGAGTTTTATGTTTTGAAAGATGTTGCAAAGCTACACAGAGTCGGCTCAAAACAACCTAACAACCTAAACCCCCTCACATGATAGGGGACCTGGCCTCAGTAAAGAGAGGTTAGAATGAAATGTAATTGTAATGGCTTCGTACAGGCCTTTGTCTTCTACAGGCAGTAAACAATATGAATGAGCTAAAACAGACAGACTGAATGGCAGCATGCAACCCCGACCTGTATTAGCCATTTTCATAATCTTAACAATGTCCTTTGACCAGCCATCACTGGCCTCTGCCCTACCAAACCTGTAAATATTCCTGTGACCTCCACCCACCATGTCAGCAGGGGTCATGTTTTTAGATAAAGTACCAGTCAGCCAGGCCTGTGGCTGCTTTAATGGAATAGGACTGAGAGTAAGGTTTATGGCAGTGCTGGATTACGTGAGTAAGATCATGTGTGTCTTTCTCATTGGTCATTTTTTATTTTTTATTTAACTAGGCAAGTCAGTTAAGAACATATTCTTATTTACAATGACAGCTTACCCCGGCAAAACCCAGACAACACTGGGCCAAATGTGCACCGCACCATGGGACTCCCAATCCCAGCTGGAAGTGATACTGCCTTGAATCGAACCAGGGACTGTAGTGACACCTCTTGTACTGAGATGCAGTGCCTTAGACCGCTACACCACTCGGAAGCCGAGTAGATCATATCAGGAGTGACACATGCCCAGACCATGCACCCCAGGTCATAGGCCATGAGAAATTACCAAAGCCAACCAGTGAAAGCATGAAATGACTTTGGCACAGTCTGGGGTCTACAGTATATAACACGACAAGGTGAGTCGAACAAGGCAATAGGTTATTTAAACTATGCACATAATAAACATTGGTCAGCTTGAAAACATACTCCAAGTGTGTGTTCCAGTGTAGGTATGGCCATTGTTACCAGTCTCTTTCATACTTTTAAAAATGCATCTTGTGGGCATAAAGGACATAGACGAGGGACAGGAAACTGGAGGTCCCCTTTTGTAGGCCCGTGAACCAATTAAAATAAATAGATATATACAGTATGTAAACATTATTAAAGTGGCATTATTAGAATATGTGGACAACTACAAATACCTAGGTGTCTGGTTAGACTGTAAGCATCTCCAATTCAAAATGAAATCTAGAATCGGCTTCCTATTTCGCAACAAAGCATCCTTCATTCATGCAGCCAAACATACCCTCGTAAAACTGAGCATCCTACCGATCCTCGACTTCAGCGATGTCATTTACAAAATATCCTCCAACACTCTACTCAACAAATTGAATGCAGTCTATCAGAGTGCCATCTGTTTTTTCACCAAAGCCCCATATACAACCCACCACTGCGACCTGTACGCTCTCGTTGGCTGGCCCTCGCTTCATACTCGTCGCCAAACCCACTGGCTTCAGGTTATCTACAAGTCTGTGCTAGGTAAAGCACCGCCTTACCTCAGCTCACAGCTCACCATAGGAGCACCCACTCTTAGCAGGTGCTCCACCAGCGATATCTCACTGGTCACCCCCAAAGCCAATTCTTCATTTGGCTGTGTCATGCCCTGGTCGAAATATATTATGTTTATTCTTCATTTATTTTGGTCAGGCCAGGGTGTGACATGGGTTATTGTGGTGTGTTTTTGTCTTGGGGTTTTGTGGGGTGTCTACGTAGTCTATGGCTGCCTGAGGCGGTTCTCAATCAGAGTCAGGTGATTATAGTTGTCTCTGATTGGGAACCATATTTAGGCAGCCATATTCTTTGAGTGTTTCGTGGGTGATTGTTCCTGTCTTTGTGTTTGCACCAGATAGGGCTGTTTCGGTTTTCATTATTTCATTTAATTATTTTTGTAGTTTCTGCATGTATAGTTTTTCCTTCATTAAAATATATAATGAATCACCATCACGCTGCATTTTGGTCCGCCTCTCCGTCAATGGAAGAAATCCCTTACAGGCTGCCTTTCCTTCCAGTTCTCTGCTGCCAATGACTGGAACGAACTGCAAAAATCACTGAAGCTGGAGAATCATATCTCCCTCACTAGCTTTAAGCACCAGATGTCAGAGCAGCTCACAGATCACTGCACCTGTACATAGTCCATCTGTAAATAGCCCATCCAACTACCTCATCCCCATACTGTATTTATTTATCTTGCTCCTTTGCACCCCAGTATCTCTACTTTTACATTCATCTTCTGCACATCTACCATTCCAGTGTTTAATTGCTATATTGTAATTACTTCGCCACCATGGCCTATTTATTGCCTTTCCTCCCTTATCCTACCTCATTTGCACATACTGTATATATACTTTTTCTACTGTATTATTAACTGTATGTTTATTTATTCCCTGTGTAACTCTGTGTTGTTGTATGTGTCGAACTGCTTTGCTTTATCTTGGCCAGGTCGCAGTTGCAAATGAGAACTTGTTCTCAACTAGCCTACCTGGTTAAATAAAGGTGAGAAAAAAAGGTGAAAAAAAATATATATATTAAAGTGACAAGTGATCCATTTATTAAAGTGGCCAATGATTTCGAGCCTGTACATATACAGCAGCCTCTCTGTGTCAGTGACGGCTGTTTAACAGTCTGATAGCCTTGAGATTTGATGCAACTGTACTGACCTCGCCATCTGGATGGTAGCGGGAAGACCAGGCAGTGGCTCGGGTGGTTGTTGTCCTTGATGATATTTTTGGCCTTCCTGTGAAATCCGGTGCTGTAGTCCTGGAGGGCAGGTAGTTTGCCCTACGCACCACCCTCTGGAGAGCCTTGCGGATGTGGGCATTGCAGTTGCCGTACCAGGCGGTGATACAGCCTGACAGGATGCTCTCAATTGTGTATTTGTAAAATTTTGTGAGGATTTTAGGTGACAAGCCTTCTGCGCCTTCTTCACCACACTGTGTGTGTGGGTGGACCATTTCAGTTTGTCCGTGATGTGTACGCCGATGAACTTAAAACTTTCCATCTTCTCCGCTGTTGTCCCATCGATCGGGTTCAAGTCTGGGCTTTGGCTGGGCCACTCAATGACATTCAGAGAATTGTCCCGAAGCCACTGCGTTGTCTTGGCTGTGTGCTTAGGGTCGTTGTCCTGTTGGAAGGTAAAACTTTGCAGCAGTCTGAGGTCTTGAGCGTCATGGACTAGGTTTTTATTAACTTCTTACGGCTGAGATACCGTTAACGGGATCGATATGACAACAGCCAGTGAAAGTGCAGGGCGCCAAATTCAAACAACAGAAATCTCAATTAAAATTCCTCAAACATACAAGTATTTTAGAACATTTTAAAGATAAACTTGTTGTTAATCCCACCACAGTGTCTGATTTCAAAAAGACTTTACAGCAAAAGCACATCATCTGATTATGTTAGGTCAGTACCTAGTCACAGAAAAACACAGCCATTTTTCCAAAGAGAGGAGTCACAAAAGGCAGAAATATAGATACAATGAATCACTAACCTTTGATTATAAGCATCAGAAGACACGCATAGGACCTCATGTTACAAGAATACATGTATGTTTTGTTCGATAAAGTTCATATTTATTTGCAGAAATCTCAGTTTACATTGGCGCGTTACGTTCAGTAATGTTTTGCTTCCAAAGCATCTGGTGATTTTGCAGAGAGCCACATCAATTTACAGAAATACTCATCATAAACATTGATAAAAGATACAAGTGATATGCATATAACTTTAGATAAACTTCTCCTTAATGCAACCGCTGTGTCAGATTTTTTTTTTTTATTACCGAAAAAGCACACCATACAGCGCTCAGAGACCAAAACAAGCCACACAGATATCTGCCATGTTGTGTAGTCAACAGAAGTAAGAAATAGCATTATAAATAATCACTTACCTTTGATGATCTTCATCAGAATGTTCCACAATAAATGTTTGTTTTGTTCGATAAAGTCCATAATTTATGTCCAAATACCTCCTGTCTGGGCAGGCCAGACAAAAAGTCAAAGAATTCCATTACAGTTAGTAGAAACATGTCAAACGATGTATAGAATCAATCTTTAGGATGTTTTGAACTTAAATCTTCAATAATGTTTCAACCCGGAGAATTCCTTTTTAAATCCATTTTAAAACAAGGCTGTAATGTAACAAAATGTGGGAAAAGTCTAGGGGTCTGAATACTTTCCGAAAGCACTGTATTTTTATATAATTTTTTAGGAATTTGGGGTCTCAACATAATAGAGTACACTTGGTGCAATTTTGAAATGTGGTTGTGTATCAGCATCTACATGGATATTACCCATTGGAAACTGAACTCATATGAGTTGGCTCAAAGATACAGTAGGCCTATATCTATTTCACATATTGCATGTCGTTTGTTGCAACAGTTGGATGTGCATATTTGCATGTATGGTCCACCTCCTGGAAACATTGATTACCTAACGGTATAGAACGTCTATGCTACATTACTGTAACGTTCCTTTAACAGCTGTTTGTAGCAGGGCAATTGCTTATTTCATAGTGCTTAAGTAAAAAGGATCATTGCCAATTAAATGCCCATTAATTGTGCGAGCAAGAGATGCTGCCAGATGTTTACAAATAGCAGATCTCTTATAACTGTTCCCTAATAGCCAGGCACATGGACTTTCCCTCCCCAGACAGAATACATACAGTAATTACAAATAGGCAAATGCATCCCCAGTAAGTGGAAGAAAATGGAGAAGTCTGATGTTTTCCTATAGCAAAGATATGAAAATTACACAGTCGAGCAAGAATTGGCATTCATCAGACAGAAATGACTTGGCATAGTCAGGACTTTTAAGAGGACTGCCTTGAAGTGTTGATGATATTAGCTAGGACTTGGATCAACTGACTGAGTCATTCACTATTATGATTAGTGGTTCAGCACAGTATCATGATTATAATTTTAACAATACTTGTTGCAGTAAGCTCAATGAGTGAAATCTGCCATTGAAGTTCAACAAGCCATTTACCCATTTCTGTCTACACCGATACCCATTATTCCTGCATTATTCCTGCACCGATACCCATTATTCCAACCCAATCACTTTAATAAAATGATCACTAGTCACTTTAAACAATGCCACTTTAAATAATGTTTACATATCTTGCATTACTCATATCATATGTATATACTGTATTTTATACCATCTACATCTTGCCTATGCTGCTCGGCCATCCACATATTTACGTGTATGTACATATTCTCATTCACCCCTTCAGATTGTGTGTATTAGGCAGTTGTTGGGTAATTGTTAGATTACTTGTTAGATATTTTTTTACATTTTACCTTTATTTAACTAGGCAAGTCAGTTAAGAACAAATTCTTATTTTCAATGATGGGCTAGGAAAAGTGGGTTAACTGCCTGTTCAGGGGCAGAACGACAGATTTGTACCTTGTCAGCTCGGGGATTTGAACTCGCAACCTTCCGGTTACTAGTCCAACGCTCTAACCACTACGCTACCCTGCCGCCCCATATATTACTGCACTGTCGGAACTAGAAGCACAAGCATTTCGCTACACTCGCATTAACATCTGCTAACCATGTGTATGTGACCAATAAAATTTGATTTTATTTGCTACCAGAACAAAGAAGCTGTAGAACTTTCCTGAAAATCCTTTAACAAAGATAAACGTCTTCACATGACTTCTCTCGATATGGACTGCTACAGAAGTGATGAATGTGTGTCAGCTGCTCTTACAATCTAGCCGGCTCTACTTTGACCCCAGAACAATGGCAGGACCCTCGCACTGTGCCCTGGACCAGCAGAAAGAGCTGAATTTAGTATTTCTGTGGTCACCTGGCTGACCTGGGTCCAGCCCAGAGCAGCACATTTCTATTCCCGTAAGCCCCCGATCAGCCTTACCCAGGCTTCCCGGACAGAGCATCCATTGCAGGTGTCATTAGCCGACCCCAGCGGCTCCCTGAGCCAACCCTATTAGAGGTGGAGAGTCTGGACTTAACACCCATCACCTCAGAGGACTGGCTCTGAGCTATCGCTAGCCGACACTACACCAACTGACTGAGGGAATATATATCAAAACACTCAACTTTCAGAGGAAATCATTGTAAACTAGTAGGATGAATGACAAGAGAATGAGGGGGGGGGGGGTTGGATCCATCATTTCATGATGCCCCTGTTATTGTGGCAGATCAGATCCAGCCCAGTGCACAGTCCATTGGATTTAATACAGCAGGCTGTCTGTCAGGATGGGTGACATCCAGAGAGTGCCCTATCAGCCAACTAGCCAAACATCTAGCCAGCCAACCAGCCGGTCAGCCAGCGAGCCAGCCAGTTCACCAGCCAGCCAATCATCCGGCCAACCAACTGGCCAACCAATAAACCAAACAGCCATTCAAATAACCATCCAGCCAGATATCCAGCCAACTAGCCAGTCAGCCAACCAGACAACCAGCTAGTCAGGCTCATCAGCAAAGCAGTGAGAGTGTGTGGTCTGAGTGGATTTGTGAGGGTTGCCTGGCTCATATGACCTATTTATGCAGTGGCTTGGCCAAAGGAGTCATGGTTGTTTTAGCTAATGCAATTAACCATGCGTGGTTATACCCCCCTCCTCAGCTAGAGGGAAAAGAGAGGGAGAGGTGGAGGAAGAGGGCAGGTTGACAGAGAAAGGGAGTAGAGATTAAATGAAGGAGAAAAGTACTGCCAGAGATACACAGAGACGGGATGGAAAGAGTGAGAGAGAATCAGTGGAATAAGAATGAGAGAGAAAGAGCAAAAGAAAAGACTTACGTGTAAAATCAATAAATATAGAGGAGGAGGCCAGGAGGACCTTAACATTGAATGATGGTGTGCGAAGGAGCTGGGGCTTGAGCTGGGTTGGAGCAGGACCTGGAGATGGAGCAGGAGCTGGTGCTAGAGCATGAGCTGAAGAAGAAACTGGATCTCGAGAAGTAAAATTAGAAAGAGCAGGGCATTGAGCAGGAGCTGGGTATAGAGAAGGAGCAGGATATGGGGCTGAAGTAGGAGAAGGAGTGTGGCTACTTCCACAGCATCAGCCCTCTCCGACGTGGCTCTGGTGTTCAGCATTGTGGTCAGTTCCACAGCCTCAGCCCTCTCCCCAGTGGCTCTGGGGGTCAGCAGTATGGTCAGTTCCACAGCCTCAGCCCTCTCCCCAGTGGCTCTGGTGGTCAGCAGTATGGTCAGTTCCACAGCCTCAGCCCTCTCCCCAGTGGCTCTGGTGGTCAGCAGTATGGTCAGTTCCACAGCCTCAGCCCTCTCCCCAGTGGCTCTGGGGGTCAGCAGTATGGTCAGTTCCACAGCCTCAGCCCTCTCCGCCGTGGCTCTGGTGGTCAGCAGTGTGGTCAGTTCCACAGCCTCAGCCCTCTCCCCAGTGGCTCTGGTGGTCAGCAGTGTGGTCAGTTCCACAGCCTCAGCCTTCTCCGACGTGGCTCTGGTGGTCAGCAGTGTGGTCGGTTCCACAGCCTCAGCGCTCTCTCTCTCGCCATAATTCACCTCATTTGTCAGTTTGGGGTCTCAGGAGGGACTGAACAGGAGGAGGAAAGAAGAGGAAGAGAGGAGGGCAAGGACAAGTTCTAAGCTGTCTCAACAATATACAGTAGACTGACTGAAACGAGGGGGCCCACAATGAATGTAAAAGTGCACAGATCTGCAGGTCCTTTGCATTTTTCTCAGGTATTCCCAAAATGAAGTGCAATGATGCGTGAATACATGCATAATACTGTTTGTTGTTTACCTCAAGTCAAACCATGCTGGTTCACTTCCCCCCTGGTGTTGGTTACCAGTGGAGGGGAGGGGAGTAGCCTACTGCACAACACTGCTGCTGCACTGAACTAAGAGACACAGACATTGAGCCAGTGCTGCACTTGATGTGTAGTCAAGGAGGAGTGAATTTTGGGGGGTCCAGTCTAAGCTTGTTCAGAGGTCCTCAGAGAGAGAGGGAGAGCACCACTGAACCCCTCCATGTTGGGGCAAGTTTCAACCCCCTCATTTAGCGCTCTGGTGGCACAATTAAATGGTGTTGCAGCACATCAAAGAATAAGCCATATTTTATAATACGTGTAACGTGAGAGTTAAATACTTAGTTAAATAATTATAATTTGGTAAATAGATAGTCCATGTAATCATTCATGTTTACACAATGTCAACTAATAATATATCAAATCTACAGTATCATAATGTATTGTTTTCTATAGACAGGTTATAGATACTGGGTAAACTATGAAATATGATCATTTTAGAAATGTGCGGGGTGGTAGGTAGCCAAGTGGTTAGGCCAGTAACCGAAAGGTTGCTGGATCGAATACCAGAGCTGACAAGGTAAAAATCTACCGTTCTGCCCCTGAACAAGGCAGTTAACCCACTGTAGGCCATCATTGTGAATAAGGATATGTTCTTAACTGACTTAAATATCGGTTAAAAATACAAAATGTAAATGTCTGGCAGATGAGGCAATGACATACACTACAGCCTATAAAATCTAAAAGAACTCTTGAAAGCATATTATGTTATCACCATTTCTGCACTGTCTTCAAAAGCACATGTAGTGAAAGACACCACTTAACCAACAGTACTGGCAGGAGTATCCAACAGTACTGGTAGCCTTATCCAACAGTACTGGTAGCCTTATCCAACAGTACTGGTAGCCTTATCCAACAGTACTGGTAGCCTTATCCAACAGTACTGGTAGCCTTATCCATCAGTACTGGTAGCCTTATCCAACAGTACTGGTAGCCTTATCCAACAGTACTGGTAGCCTTATCCAACAGTACTGGTAGCCTTATCCAACAGTACTGGTAGCCTTATCCAACAGTACTGGTAGCCTTATCCATCAGTACTGGTAGCCTTATCCAACAGTACTGGTAGCCTTATCCAACAGTACTGGCAGGAGTATCCAACAGTACTGGTAGCCTTATCCAACAGTACTGGCAGGAGTATCAGACAGTACTGGTAGCCTTATCCAACAGTACTGGTAGCCTTATCCATCAGTACTGGTAGCCTTATCCAACAGTACTGGTAGCCTTATCCATCAGTACTGGTAGCCTTATCCAACAGTACTGGTAGCCTTATCCAACAGTACTGGTAGCCTTATCCATCAGTACTGGTAGCCTTATCCAACAGTACTGGTAGCCTTATCCAACAGTACTGGCAGGAGTATCCAACAGTACTGGTAGCCTTATCCAACAGTACTGGCAGGAGTATCAGACAGTACTGGTAGCCTTATCCAACAGTACTGGTAGCCTTATCCAACAGTACTGGTAGCCGTATCCAACAGTCCTGGCAGGAGTGTCTAACAGTACTGGTAGCCTTATCCAACAGTACTGGCAGGAGTATCCAACAGTACTGGTAGCCTTATCCAACAGTACTGCCAGCCGTATCCATCAGTACTGGTAGTCTTATCCAACAGTACTGGTAGCCTTATCCAATAATACTGGTAGCCTTATCCAACAGTACTGGTAGCCTTATTCAACAGTACTGGTAGCCGTATCCATCAGTACTGGTAGCCTTATCCAACAGTACTGGTAGCCTTATCCAACAGTACTGGTAGCCTTATTCAACAGTACTGGTAGCCTTATCCAACAGTACTGGTAGGCAGGAGTACTGGTAGGCTTATTCAACAGTACTGGTAGCCTTATCCAACAGTACTGGTAGCCAACAGTACTGGTATCCATCAGTACTGGTAGCCTTATCCAACAGTACTGGTAGCCTTATCCAACAGTACTGGTAGCCTTATCCAACAGTACTGGCAGGCGTATCCATCAGTACTGGTAGCCTTATCCAACAGTACTGGTAGCCTTATTCAACAGTACTGGTAGCCTTATCCAACAGTACTGGTAGCCATATCCAACAGTACTGGCAGGAGTATCCAACAGTACTGGTAACCTTATCCATCAGTACTGGTAGCCTTATCCAACAGTACTGGTAGCCTTATCCAACAGTACTGGCAGGAGTATCCAACAGTACTGGTAGCCTTATCCAACAGTACTGGCAGGAGTATCCAAAAGTACTGGTAGCCTTATCCAACAGTACTGGTAGCCGTATCCATCAGTACTGATAGCCGTATCCATCAGTAGTGGTAGCCTTATCCAACAGTACTGGTAGCCTTATCCAACAGTACTGGTAGCGTTATCCAACAGTACTGGCAGGAGTATCCAACAGTACTGGTAGCATTATCCAACAGTACTGGTAGCCTCATCCAACAGTACAGGTAGCCTTATCCAACAGTACTGGGAGCCTTATTCAACAGTACTGGTAGCCTCATCCAACAGTACTGGTAGCCTTATCCAACAGTACTGGTAGCCTTATCCAACAGTACTGGTAGCCTTATCCAACAGTAGCCTTATCCAATAATACTGGTAGCCTTATTCAACAGTCCTGATAGCCTTATCCATCAGTACTGGTAGCCGTATCCAACAGTACTGGTAGCCTTATCCAACAGTACTGGTAGCCTTATCCAACAGTACTGGTAGCCTTATCCAACAGTACTGGTAGCCTTATCCAACAGTACTGGTAGCCTTATCCAACAGTACTGGTAGTCTTATCAATGTAAGCATGAAACACTACAACCCAACAGCAATACACAGAGACTTCACTAACGTGCTTTCAGATACATGTCACACAACCCAAGGGCACCCTTTGCATTCACTATCTCAATATCAACTAGACCAATGCAATTCTCCATGCATAGCTGCATATTATTTACAAAGCTGATGTTATTCATACTGTGTGTGTGTGTGTGTGTGTGTGTGTGTGTGTGTGTGTGTGTGTGTGTGTGTGTGTGTGTGTGTGTGTGTGTGTGTGTGTGTGTGTGTGTGTGTGTGTGTGTGTGTGTGTGTGTGTGTGTGTGTGTGTGTGTGTGTGTGTGTGTGTGTGTGTGTGTGTGTGTGTGTGTGTGTGTGCGCACTCAGTGACATAGAGGGAGCATGATGGACTCTATAGACAGGAATAAGGGAGAGATTCCATGTATGTTTGCAGGTTATGCGACATCCCTATGTTGAAAAGGTTCATCATAGACTGCACTTGGTAATGCTAGTCATGGCATATGACCACTAATAGCATCGCAATCAGCTCTGTGAGAGAAGAAGTGGGTCGCAAGACAAAACCTTGATTAAAATCACTGCGATTATACCATTGCTTCAACTCTCATTCTGTGGGTTTCCCCAACATCTGTCCTCTAAGGGAGGAAGACATATGGAAATGCATAAAGCTTGACGTTACACACACACCTTAATTGTAAAAAATAATATCTGGCATCATGTCACACTAGGCATGCAAACCTTATATTGAGGTCAAATGAAGCCCCAGATAAGTGGAGTTGAAATACAGCTATTGCTGTCGTTGTTTTCTACACAATTCCATGGTTCATCAATCTAACACATTATATAGAACAAAGAGGAGCAACCACACATACGCTCACCTAATGGCAAGAATTGTCATGCGCGCACACAAACACACTCACACACTATTCTGCTGTTAGTGATATTTTATTTTATACCGAATATCAGAATTAAACACTTAATAATAATAATAATAATATATGCCATTTAGCAGACGCTTTTATCCAAAGCGACTTACAGTCATGTGTGCATACATTCTACGTATGGGTGGTCCCGGGGATTGAACCCACTACCCTGGCGTTACACTTAAAGTTACAATGATAACTATCCTGCATCCAATGCCAATTAAAGGAAATAACAGCTTGGTCAATTGAGAATACTATTTTCCACCTCTTACCAGTTGAGTGGAAGTATATGTGAGCAACAAAGAAAGAGCAGTGAGGAGAAGGACGATGCTCGGTGCCATTTAACAGGAATGTGAAATCAATACACGGTCTGGAAATGGCAGGAAAAAACATCATTGTAAACCAGTTATTGACCTGTTAGAGTGATTTACACTTGCTGGTACAAGACAGATTGTGACAATATTTATTTAGGTAACAAGGGACTGGGGGAGGGCTGGTAGAGATACAATAGTAGAGTAGAAGGGGAACCATACGGCAGCTGCAGCTTCCACCAGATGCAGATGTTCCTCTAAACGTCCATCAAGCATCCGGGCCCCCCCCCCTTCAGCCCCCCCCCTTCAGCCCCCCCCCCCCCGTTCCCTACGCACAGCAGCAACCTGACAGCCTTAAAACAACTGCACAATTAGAGCTGCATCTGTCACACACAGCCTCCCTCTTAATCAGAGCGGCTTTGCAGCGGGCCAGACAACGAGTGGAGACACACAGTAAAACAGTGAGGAGAGAGTCTGTGGTCGAACTACGCTGTCTGTTCTGACTGTAGGTTCAGCCAAGATATGGAGATGAACATTGATCTATTCCACAGACATATAGGCAAGGCATCATATGTAAGGCTATAATATAATAATTCTCCAAAACCGATGTTGCTTGAAAAAATATGTATGTCAACTGAAATATTACTTATTGCTGGTTATAGTCACGTAGGACTGTACAGAGGCAAACAGCACGGCTAAAGAATGAACAGCACGGCTAAAGAATGCTTTTCATTATCTACTATTATTATTAACAATAAATAATTGTTATATTAATCATAGTGGACCGTATTAGTGTGTTGCCATACCTGGTGTAATATCCCCTTACACTACATGACTTAAAGTATGTGGACACCTGCTCGTAGAACATCTCATTCCAAAATCATGGTCATTAATATGGAGTTGGTCCCCCCTTTGCTGCTATAACAGTCTCCACTCTTCTGGGAAGGCTTTCCACTAGATGTTGGAACATTGCTGCAGGGACTTGATTCCATTCAGCCACATTAGTGAGATCAGGCAATGATGTTGGCTGATTAGGCCTGGCTCGCAATTTGGCGTTCCAATTCATCCCGAAGGTGTTCGATGGAGTTGAGGTCAGGGCTCTGTGTAGGCCAGTCAAGTTCTTCCATACCGATCTCAACAAACCATTTCGGTATGGACCTCGCTTTTTGCATGGGGCATTGCTAAAAAAAGGAAAGGGCCTTCCCCAAACTGTTGCCATAAGTTGGAAGCAGAGAATTGTTAAGAATGTCGTTGTATGCTGTAGCTTTCAGATTTCCCTTCACTGGAACTAAGTGGGCCTATCCTGATACACGAAAAACAGCTCCAGACCATTATTCCTCCTCCACCAACTTTACAACTTTACAGTCCGTCGGACTTCCAGATGGTGAAGCGTGATTCATCACTCCAGAGAACGCATTTCCACAGCTCCAGAGTCCAATGGTGGCGAGCTTTACACCACTTCAGCTGATGCTTGGCATTCCGCATGATCTTAGGCTCTTGTGCGGCTGCTCGGCCATAGAAACCCATTTCATGAACCTCCAAATGAACAGTTCTTGTGCTGATGTTACTTCCACAGGCAACCTTATTCTAAAATGTATTAAATTAGGCTTTTAGACATTTTTGAAAATGTAATAAAAACAGTATTCAGACCCTTTGCAATGAGACTCAGGTGCATCCTGTTTCCATTGATCATCCTTGAGATGTTTCTGCAACTTGATTGGAGTCCACCTGTGGTAAATTCAATTGATTGGACATGATTTGGAAAGGAACACATCTGTCTATATAAGGTCCCACAGTTGACAGTGCATGTCAACATGCAAAAACCAAGTCATGAGGTCGAAGGAATTGTCCTTAGAGGTCCAAGACAGGATTGTGTCGATAAACAGATCTAGGGAATGGTTACCAAAACATTTCTCAAGGATTGGATGTCCCCAAGAACACAGTGGCCTCCATCATTCTTAAATGGAAGAAGTTTGGAACCCCCAAGACTCTTCCTTGAGCTGACCGCCCGGTCAAACTGAATAGGGGGAGAAGGGCCTTGGTCAGGGAGGTGACCAAGAACGCAATGGTCACTCTGACAGAGCTCCAGAATTCCTCTGTGGAGATGGGAAAGCTATCCAGAAAGACAACCATCTCTGCAGCACTCCATCAATCAGGCCTTTATGGTAGAGTGGCCAGATGGAAGCTACTCCTCAGTAAAAGGCACATGACAGCCTGCTCGGAGTTTGCCAAAAGGTACCTAAAGGACTCTCAGACCATGAGAAATAGGATTCTCTGGTCTGACGAAACCAAGATTGAACTCTTTGGCCTGAATGCCAAGTGTCACGCCTGGAGGAAACCTGGCGCCATTCCTATGGTGAAGCATGTTGGTGCCAGCATTATGCTGTGGGGATGTTTTTCAGCAGCAGGGACTGGGAGACTAGTCAGAGTCGAGGGTAAGATGAGCGGAGCAAAGTACAGAGAGATCCTTGATGAAAACCTTCTCCCGAGCGCCCAGGACCTCAGACTGGGGCAAAGGTTCACCTTCCAACAGGACAACGACCCTAAGCACACCGCCAAGACAACGCAGGAGTGGCTTGGGACAAGTCTCTGAATGTTCTTGAGTGGCCAAGCCAGAGCCCAGACCTGAACCCGATCAATATCTCTGGGGAGACCTGAAAATAACTGTGCAGCGACGCTCCCCATCCAACCTGACAGAGCTTGAGAGGATCTGCAGAGAAGAATGGGAGAAACTCCCCAAATACAGGTGATCCATACTTGTAGCGTCTTACCCAACAAGACTTGAGGCTGTAGTTGCTGCCAAAGGTGCTTCAACAAAGAACTGAGTAAAAGGTTCGAATAATTATGAAAATGTAATATATCTGCATATTTTTTTATATATATAAATTTGCTCAAATTTATACAACCCTATTTTTTCTTTGTCATGATGGGGTATTGTGTTTAGATTGATGAGGAAAAAAACAAACAATTTAATCATTTTTAGAATAAGGCTGTAACGTAACAAAAAGTCAAGGGGTCTGAATACTTTCCTAATTGACTGTATACTGTATTTTTCAACAATGTCAGTGAGAGAATGTGGAAATATTGAAGTCATAGCAGGAACAGGCCTACTAGCAGGCAAGGTAGGATCATTAAAAACAAAGGGGGAGAAGGGAGGAAAATATTTTTAAAAAGAGGAGAGAAAAGGGAAAGATATCTGACTCATGGAGTGGCATATGCCTGAGACATTTTAGGAAAACCCTGGGAACAGGTGAACAGCAGTATGACAAGGCCATTTGCTGCCTGCCATCTGTGTCACTCAATGCTATTAAGTTACCTAAACATATCTCTCCAGAGTCTGGTTGAATTGGTTGAACTTATATATCTAGTCTGGTTGAATTGGGTGAACTTATATATCTAGTCTGGTTGAATTGGGTGAACTTATATATCTAGTCTGGTTGAATTGGTTGAACTTATATATCTAGTCTGGTTGAATTGGTTGAACTTATATATCCAGAGTCTGGTTGAATTGGTTGAACTTATATATCTAGTCTGGTTGTCTGGTTGAATTGGTTGAACTTATATATCTAGTCTGGTTGAATTGGTTGAACTTATATATCTAGTCTGGTTGAATTGGTTGAACTTATATATCCAGAGTCTGGTTGAATTGGTTGAACTTATATATCTAGTCTGGTTGAATTGGTTGAACTTATATATCTAGTCTGGTTGAATTGGTTGAACTTATATATATAGTCTGGTTGAATTGGGTGAACTTATATATCTAGTCTGGTTGAATTGGTTGAACTTATATATCTAGTCTGGTTGAATTGGTTGAACTTATATATCCAGAGTCTGGTTGAATTGGTTGAACTTATATATCTAGTCTGGTTGAATTGGTTGAACTTATATATCTAGTCTGGTTGAATTGGTTGAACTTATATATATAGTCTGGTTGAATTGGGTGAACTTATATATCTAGTCTGGTTGAATTGGTTGAACTTATATATCTAGTCTGGTTGAATTGGTTGAACTTATATATCCAGTCTGGTTGAATTGGGTGAACTTATATATCTAGTCTGGTTGAATATCTAGTCTGGTTGAATTGGTTGAACTTATATATCTAGTCTGGTTGAATTGGTTGAACTTATATATCTAGTCTGGTTGAATTGGGTGAACTTATATATCTAGTCTGGTTGAATTGGTTGAACTTATATATCTAGTCTGGTTGAATTGGGTGAACTTATATATCTAGTCTGGTTGAATTGGGTGAACTTATATATCTAGTCTGGTTGAATTGGTTGAACTTATATATCTAGTCTGGTTGAATTGGTTGAACTTATATATCCAGAGTCTGGTTGAATTGGTTGAACTTATATATCTAGTCTGGTTGAATTGGTTGAACTTATATATCTAGTCTGGTTGAATTGGTTGAACTTATATATATAGTCTGGTTGAATTGGGTGAACTTATATATCTAGTCTGGTTGAATTGGTTGAACTTATATATCTAGTCTGGTTGAATTGGTTGAACTTATATATCTAGTCTGGTTGAATTGGTTGAACTTATATATCTAGTCTGGTTGAATTGGTTGAACTTATATATCTAGTCTGGTTGAATTGGTTGAACTTATATATCTAGTCTGGTTGAATTGGTTGAACTTATATATCTAGTCTGGTTGAATTGGGTGAACTTATATATCTAGTCTGGTTGAATTGGTTGAACTTATATATCTAGTCTGGTTGAATTGGGTGAACTTATATATCTAGTCTGGTTGAATTGGGTGAACTTATATATCTAGTCTGGTTGAATTGGGTGAACTTATATATCTAGTCTGGTTGAATTGGTTGAACTTATATATCTAGTCTGGTTGAATTGGTTGAACTTATATATCTAGTCTGGTTGAATTGGGTGAACTTATATATCTAGTCTGGTTGAATTGGTTGAACTTATATATCTAGTCTGGTTGAATTGGGTGAACTTATATATCTAGTCTGGTTGAATTGGTTGAACTTATATATCTAGTCTGGTTGAATTGGGTGAACTTATATATCTAGTCTGGTTGAATTGGTTGAACTTATATATCTAGTCTGGTTGAATAGGTTGAACTTATATATCTAGTCTTGTTGAATTGGTTGAACTTATATATCTAGTCTGGTTGAATCGGTTGAACTTATATATCTAGTCTGGTTGAATAGGGTGAACTTATATATCTAGTCTCGTTGAATTGGGTGAACTTATATATCTAGTCTGGTTGAATTGGGTGAACTTATATATCTAGTCTGGTTGAATTGGGTGAACTTATATATCTAGTCTGGTTGAATTGGGTGAAACTTATATATCTAGTCTGGTTGAATTGGGTTGAACTTATATATCTAGTCTGGTTGAATTGGTTGAACTTATATATCTAGTCTGGTTGAATTGGGTGAACTTATATATCTAGTCTGGTTGAATTGGTTGAACTTATATATCTAGTCTGGTTGAATTGGTTGAACTTATATATCTAGTCTGGTTGAATTGGGTGAACTTATATATCTAGTCTGGTTGAATTGGTTGAACTTATATATCTAGTCTGGTTGAATTGGTTGAACTTATATATCTAGTCTGGTTGAATTGGGTGAACTTATATATCTAGTCTGGTTGAATTGGTTGAACTTATATATCTAGTCTGGTTGAATTGGGTGAACTTATATATCTAGTCTGGTTGAATTGGGTGAACTTATATATCTAGTCTGGTTGAATTGGTTGAACTTATATATCTTGTCTGGTTGAATTGGTTGAACTTATATATCTAGTCTGGTTGAATTGGGTGAACTTATATATCTAGTCTGGTTGAATTGGTTGAACTTATATATCTAGTCTGGTTGAATTGGTTGAACTTATATATCTAGTCTGGTTGAATTGGTTGAACTTATATATCTAGTCTGGTTGAATTGGTTGAACTTATATATCTAGTCTGGTTGAATTGGTTGAACTGATATATCTAGTCTGGTTGAATTGGGTGAACTTATATATCTAGTCTGGTTGAATTGATTGAACTTATATATCTAGTCTGGTTGAATTGGGTGAACGTATATATCTAGTCTGGTTGAATTGGGTGAACTTATCAATCCAGAGTCTGGTTAAATTGGGTGAACTTATCTACAGTACCAGAAATGTGCAGGATGTAAAATGAGCAAGATTACCAACTGACCCAGCAGATAAGTACCATTCTGTTAAAAGTTCAACTTTTTTTAGCCAACACTAAACTTAGGAATAGTGTTTTCCATGAATCATGTCAAGTATGAGTTGAAGTGATGAAGATGACAAAATATGGCATATGATCCAATGTGAGTAAACTACTAAACCACACATTCCTTCATATAGTAAAGATAAAAGATTGTTTTAAATAGTATCATACTGTGATTTATGAAATAAAACAGGCATCTCCCCAATATTAAAGATCTAGGATTTATGAAAGCCAATTTATATTGGTATGGCCTGTTTGGTATGCATTCATTCAGAGCACAAAGGAAATTAAAAACCAAGAAAAGAGAACAATTGAATATAAATGTGAGGATTTGGAATTTTTTGCTGACAATGACCACAAAAATACAACTGTCCCTGTCTTTCTAGTCAGAATAATGATGGCGAAGGATGTCCTTTAATTTTCAACTCAGCATCATTTGGACAGGTATAACAGATGGATCTCTGCATGACACAGTTAAACCGTTAGCAGATGTATTTCTGCTTTGAATTTAGTTAACATGAGCACATTTCTTACATATGTCATTCCAATTGAAGAGCTGATGGAAAGCATGTCAGGTCATGTTCAGTGTGATCAGCTAGTGTTATCACTGCTAAAGCTTCTGTGTTGTAGAATTAGCACCTCTGTTCTCTCTCTCTCTCACACACACGCACCTGCACACACAAACCTTCATGCAGTGTGGTATTACCTCTCTCACACGCACACGTGCACACACACACACACACGCACACGTGCACACACACACACACACACACACACACACACACACACACACACACACACACACACACACACACACACACACACACACAACTAATGGAATTATTGGGACATGGATATCCTAGTTAAATGGCAATAATTGGAATTAACAATGCAATGTAAAGCTAGCAAACAAATCCAGCCATAATTTATTCCATGTATTGACAGCAGAGATGAATCATTATGCATTGTCTATAAATGTTTACAGAGTAAAACTAATTTTACTGGCAGTTACACCACTATTATGTGTGTAAAGTTAAATAAAGGTCAAATTTAGAAAAAAAAAATAAAGAAATACACCACTAATATGTGTGTAAAGGTCTAAGAGTTAACAACCGTTTGACATTTGACGTGTTTTGCTAAAAGAACAATATTACTGACTGTGTTTTATGTGGTCTTTTAGGAGGACTGTGAGTTTTTGAGGGAATGGTCCAGGTGCAATCCCAATACAGTAGAGTGGTGTTACGGTATATTAAAGGCACCCTCTAGTGGTGGAAGATCATAAATGTATACAAGCTTGACTGTAAGTCGCTTTGGATAAAAGTGTCTGCTAAATGGCATATATTACTGTACTGACAGAGAGGACGGGAGGAATCACAGGATAGAAACGTGAAGGCTATTTACTCAATCAGGCCCTGAATTCTGATTTACTGCGTTTAAATTGTGTTTCCTTAAAATGAAGAGTCACCATGTCACTGGACACGAGATCTGACTGCAAACTGAAGGGGATGGGCTGGGCTCTGCATTGTGGAGAACACAGACGATACGCTGTATCAGTGCTGCACGAGCGCTTGGCTATTTTCAGATAAAGCTGCAAGGGGAAAAACACACAGATAGACACCGCAGCCTTTCAGGACCAGAGTTGGCTCCCACTTGTACAGTATGGCCTACATCTTGTCAAAGTACTTGTGATAACACTGTGAAAGAACACTACATATGTAAACTGGTATATAGTTAGAGGGATCACCAGCCCTGATGTTAATTGCTCGTAATTCTCTCCGGTTTGAATCTGAGCCCTCAAATCCACACATATCTGAGAGTTATTCTCCAACATGCTATGGGTGTGCTCAATGTCATTTGTGTTGAACATGCTCCCTCTTCATCAGGTAACAATGTTTAAAGTCTACTGTGACAGGTCTACTTGTACTGATATACCAGATGCATTTGGCTCCATTTAACCATTTAAATTGTGTTGTATTTCAATGGTGTAAATATTAATGTGATTATTTAAAGATGGCGCTGACAGACATGGCAGCTCTAATTCAAGCTCCTAAGCAACTTTGCAGTATTTTTATTTTTTGTGTGTTATTTGTTACATTATTAGCCCAGAACATTTTTAACAAGCATTTCGCTACACCAATACAATTTGATTTGATTTATATACTTTATGTTAATATTCTGTATTATCTTTTCATTAGTAGTAGTGTTTCATATTTTATCTGTATTGTTTATAGGCTTGTTTGGGAAAAAAAAAGGTTTGTGTAGAAGGTTCAACACGAGCAAGACAGTTGATTCTGACAGCTCTGTAGAGTAAACTGGTAGGAACGATCTCCAGTTCAGTTTTGCTTTGTAGTTCTATCTGCTAGCTTTTGTTTAAAGTTGTTTGATAAGCTGCAGAGTGTTTTGGTCTGGTAAGGATTGCTTGTAGCAGAGTGAAAAGAGAGTTCAGTGAGGAGGCGAGGTCGTGGGGTGTCTTCAGTGAGGCTGTGGTTAGGGAGCAGTGGGGGGGCTGGGAGTGCCGTGTAGAGACGGAGATGGAGACAGTGAAGGTTCACACACAGTACCACAGAACTCCCCCACCCCTCCCACCGTACCCTAACCACAGCCTCACTGAAGACACCCCACCACCTCGCCTCCTCACTGAACTCTCTTTTCACTCTGCTACACTCCATGAATAGTGAGAGAGAGGGAGGGATGGAGAGAGGGAGGGATGGAGAGAGAGAGAGAGGGAGGGATGGAGAGAGAGAGAGGGAGGGATGGAGAGAGAGAGAGGGAGGGATGGAGAGAGAAGGAGGGATGGAGAGAGAAGGAGGGATGGAGAGAGAGAGGGAGGGATGGAGAGAGAGAGGGAGGGATGGAGAGAGAGGGAGGGATGGAGAGAGAGAGGGAGGGATGGAGAGAGAGGAGGGGAGGGATGGAGGGAGAGAGAGGGGAGGGAGGGATGGAGAGAGAGAGGGAGAGGGATGGAGAGAGAGAGGGAGGGATGGATGGAGAGAGAGAGGGAGGGAGGGAGAGAGAGAGGGAGGGATAGAGAGAGAGAGGGAGGGATAGAGAGAGAGAGGGAGGGAGGGAGAGAGAGAGGGAGGGATGGAGACAGAGAGGGAGGGAGGGAGAGAGAGAGGGAGGAAGACAGAGAGAGAGAGAGGGAGGAAAACAGAGAGAGAGAGGGAGGAAGACAGAGAGAGAAAGAGAAAAAGTGAGGGGGCGAAGAAAAAAAAACATCAGAAGAAGAAAGAGAAACGAGGGAAAAGAGCAGGAGACACTCTTCAACTTTCCCTCTCATTCCCAGCTGTGTTACAGGCAAGAGATCGACTTTACAGAATCTACTGGCAAAATCTGTGCACACACACACCTCCTGCAGCAATCTCGGGAACTGTTCCATGTCTGACCTTCAGTTTTGTGTTTTGTTTTGAATAAATAATACTTTATACCCTCTCATTATGCCTGTCTCAATCATCTGAAACAACAACAACACAATAACAGCAGAGGAAAAAGTTTGATCCAGATGTGAGTCATTTACTGTTTCCTACGCACGCGGTCTGCTTTGTAGCTCAGGTCAAAGAACAGCAGCACAACCAGCCCCTCCTGCAAACACTAAAGCACAAACCTACACAGATACCGGAGTCGTGATTCCACTAAAGAACAAACTTCCACAGATACCGGAGTCGTGATTCCACTAAAGAACAAACTTCCACAGATACCGGAGTCGTGATTCCACTAAAGAACAAACTTCCACAGATACCGGAGTCGTGATTCCACTAAAGAACAAACCTACACAGATACCGGAGTCGTGATTCCACTAAAGAACAAACTTCCACAGATACCTACACAGATACCTACACAGATACCTACACAGATACCTACACAGATACCGGAGTCGTGACTAAAGATGCAGCAGCTCCAGGTTATAAGGATGCCTTTTTGACGTTTATTTTTTTCTTCATCTCTACTGTTTTAGTCACGGCTGTTTCTTTCATTATTTTTTCATCCTGCAACTATTATCCCCTCAAGGTGTCCTCCGGGCCTTGTGGATAAGCTATTTGAAATACATGTTTTTTTTACTGCTGTTATACTCAAATTGGCCTCAAGAAAAGTGGTGAGCGGTAACAGTATGGGTTGTATTTTTTGCACAGATTTGTAACTGGTATAAAGGAGAAGCTCTGGTATTTCCAGCAGGGTTACTCGTGATGCTGGGACTGGGATCTCTGATGTAGGGAACATGGTTGGAGAGCAACATGAGACACAGCGGCGCCTGGACAGAACAGGGTGGGGGTCTGAGCTATTGGTGATCAGTAAATATAACTATGTCATGGACTAAATACATGAGACATATATGCAAGTGTTCTATCAAGCAATTATGACAATCATACGCAGAATCCCCTGTGGTGTTTTCATTAGACGTTTGACAATTTCATCAAATGAGCCGATTGGTTTCAGTATTTGTTCACTGAGGGTGCCTGGGACTAGCAGGGACAATCCTATCTCACCAAGAAATCAGAGCATTCTGAATTCATCACGGTTTATCTCAACCTGGCCTTCTCATTGTACTTTAATCTAGTCACGGCAACATGGCATACAGTAGCAAAGGGGATGAACTGAAAAGATGGTGTGAGAAAGGAAGAGGGAGGGACAGGGATTGTGAGAGGGAGAGGAGGATGTTCAGAAACACAGAGACAGAGAGAGGGGGAGAGAAAGGAAGAGGGAGGGACAGGGATTGTGAGAGGGAGAGGAGGATGTTCAGAAACACAGAGACAGAGAGAGGGGGAGAGAAAGGAAGAGGGAGGGACAGGGATTGTGAGAGGGAGAGGAGGATGTTCAGAAACACAGAGACAGAGAGAGGGGGTGAGAAAGGAAGAGGGAGGGACAGGGATTGTGAGAGGGAGAGGAGGATGTTCAGAAACACAGAGACAGAGAGAGGGGGAGAGAAAGGAAGAGGGAGGGACAGGGATTGTGAGAGGGAGAGGAGGATGTTCAGAAACACAGAGACAGAGAGAGGGGGAGAGAAAGGAAGAGGGAGGGACAGGGATTGTGAGAGGGAGAGGAGGATGTTCAGAAACACAGAGACAGAGAGAGGGGGAGAGAAAGGAAGAGGGAGGGACAGGGATTGTGAGAGGGAGAGGAGGATGTTCAGAAACACAGAGACAGAGAGAGGGGGAGAGAAAGGAAGAGGGAGGGACAGGGATTGTGAGAGGGAGAGGAGGATGTTCAGAAACACAGAGACAGAGAGAGGGGGAGAGAAAGGAAGAGGGAGGGACAGGGATTGTGAGAGGGAGAGGAGGATGTTCAGAAACACAGAGACAGAGAGAGGGGGAGAGAGAGAGAAAGATGAGCTCTTCGACATCGTCCTCGTTCATGTCAAGAACCAGTCACGTGTGAAAACTTGCCTTAACTCCTCTGCTTCTGACGGGCGGCTCTGAGAATTTGACAGATCTGTGCACCATGGAGGCGTCTCCCCGCCATTTGGCATGCCATGCGCGTCTGGTGCGCTGGAGACTGCCTGTCAAACGCCTATGAGTCCATAAAGCAGCTAGAGACCCTACGGAGTGCCAGATGGGCCATTAAGGTACTATTAATGTAGATGCCATCGCTTTTCTCTGACTGGGACATGCACTTTCTAACTACGAGCAGCTGCTGCCATTTACTGCGACAGCTTCCTGGTAACTTTGGCCGACTGGCATCAACTAGCTGACATTCTATACACTACCTGGGACCTTTGTCTTTTCCCCCTCACTTAGAGAGGAGGGTTGATCTCTTTCAGCTTCCACTTCTAGTGTGAAACCACGCACAAATGTGTACGAATCATTGTCAGTTATTGTCCGCAAAATATTCTAATACTGTAAATATATCCATCCATAGTCCCACACTGAGCATATTGTGTGGCAGTGTACGGTTATTCCAGTTTACTCTCTACTGAGTGTTAATATCATGCTTTAATTGAGAGGAAATTGTCTGCTGGCAAGAAAAGGTTAAGAAATAAAACAACCATGGATAAGTGTCGCAATCAGTAAAATTCTATTTTGGTTAAATAGAATAAAATGGGATGTTTTTGAGATCATTATGCAAATCATATTGACAAAGTCCTAATAGCAGAATTAGGTTTCCATCCGGACATTTAAAGACCTTTGTGTTGTATATTGGAGGGGGAGGGGGGTCAATGGTTTCGGGTTTAACACCCTTCGAGACCCCCCAACGCAGCCATTTGTTTTATCTCAATATCAAATCATGTCTGGTAAAACTTAAGTACCTTTACAGTGCTTCTTTTCAATTAAAATGGTCAAAAAGAAACATAAATAGATTCTTAGCAAAGAGCAGTTTCTGAAGCAAGAATTTTGCTTGGACTGTCTAGAAGTGGTGGAGAAATTCTGGTGAATTATCTGATCATTCATGCATATGCATTGTTCTGTCGAAAGCCAAACCTACCATTAGTGTACGTGGCCTAAGACCTCTATTTTCTTGGCATCTGACCATAGCACTAAAATAACAATGCATTCAAAAGAACAATGCATATGCAGAAAATACAGTACATCGCCAAAAGTATGTGGACATCCCTTCAAATGACAGGTATATGAAATCGAGCACACAGCCATTCAATCTCCATAGACAAACATTGGCAGTAGAATGGCACGTGATGAGGAGCTCAACATGGCATCGTCATAGGATGCCACTTTTCCAACAAGTAATTTCATCAAATTTCTGCTCTGCTAGAGCTGCCCCGGTCAAATGTAAGTGCTGTTATTGGGAAGTGGAAAGGTCTAGGAGCAACAACGGCTAATCCGCAAATAGGGCCAAACAAGCTCACAGAACGAAGCCGCTGAGTGCTGAAGAGCGTAGCACATAAAAATCATCTGTCCCCGGTTGCAGCACTCACTACCGAGTACCAAGCAGCCTTTGGATGCAACGTCAGTACAAGAACTGTTCGCCGGGAGCTTCATAAAATGGGTTTCCATGGCCGAGCAGCCACACACAAGCCTCAAATCACCATGCTTCATGATCTGGCAGTCCAACTGACAAATCTGGGTTTGGCAGAAGCCAGGAGAATGCTACCTGCCCCAATGCATATTGCCAACTGTAAATTTTGGTTTAGGAGGAATAATGGTCTGGGGCTGTTTTTCATGGTTCAGGATAGGCCCACTTAGTTCCATTGAAGGGAAATCTTAAAGCTACAGTATACAACGACATTCTTGACAATTCTGTGCTTCCAACTTATGGCAACAGATTGGGGAAGGCCCCGTGCAAAAAGTGAGGTCCATACAGAAATGGTTTGTTGAGATTGGTATGGAAAAACTTGACTGGCCTACACTAAGCCCTCATCGAACACCTTCGAGATGAATTGGAACGCCGACTAGTAACTAGGCCTAATCGCCCAACATCAGTGCCCGACCTCACTAACGCTCTTTTGCTGAATGGAAGCAAGTCCCCAAGGCTTGGGCAAGTCCCCAAGGCTTGGGCATTATTCCCCCCTTTAGTTGCCACAATTGCATAGACTTGAAGCGTTGTATGTTGGCATCTTTCCTCATGGTTCGTCAGGATACGTTTTCCTCCATCTGAAATGTCCAAATTACACTAAATTCGGTATGTAGACCCATGGTTATTGATAAATCAGCAAATCCAATTTTACGAGTCCATTTAAATCCTTTGTAAATCCACTCCACAATGGCCTATAAACTATTTACAATACCATTTTCTCACTATGTAATACTTAAAATAATCATGAAAATCTTATCATGGACTAAAGGTCAGATTCACTCCAAATGTGGTCCTTGGAGTTAAAAAGTTTGAGAACAATTAGATTGATGCACTCAAAGATGGCCACACTATACAGAAAAACTTTAATCTGTTTTACCTCATTTCTACCAGCATGTCACATGTGCAATCAGAGGGAAAAAACCTATAGACCACCTTTACTCCACACACAGAGGCACATACAAAGCTGTCCCTCATAATTGTATCCACCTGATACCTGCTTACAAGCAAAAACTAAAACAGGAGGTAACAGTGACTCGCTCAATATGTAAGTGGTCAGATGACGCAGATGCTAAGCTACATGACCGTTTCGCTAGCACACACTTGAATATGTTCCGGGATTCATCCAATGGCATTGAGGGGTATACCACATCAGTCATCGACTACATCAATATAAGTGCATCAATGATGTCGTCCCCACGGTGACCATACGTACGTACATACCCCAACCAGAAACCATAGATTACAGGCAACATCCGCTCTGAGCTAAAAGGTAGAGCTGCTGCTTTCAAGGAGTAGGACGGTAACCCGGATGCTTACAAGAAATCCTGTTATGCCCTTCGACGAACAATCAAACAGGAAAAGCATCAATACAGCACAAAGATTGAATCCTACTGTCACGCCCTGACCTTAGAGTTCCTTTTAATTCTCTATTTGGTTAGGTCAGGGTGTGACTAGGGTGGCAATCTATGTTTTCTATTTCTTTGTTGGCCTGGTATGGTTCCCAATCAGAGGCAGCTGTCTATCGTTGTCTCTGATTGGGGATCATATTTAGGCAGCCTTTTCCCACCTGTTGTTTGTGGGATCTTGTTTTTGTGTAGCTGCCTGTGAGCAGCCCAGAACGTCACGTTTCATTTTCTTCTGTATTGTTTTTGGTGAGTTTCATATTTATTAAACATGTGGAACTCTAAGTACACTGTGCCTTGGTCCATTCATTCAGATGATTGTGACACGTACTACACCGTCTCTGATGCTCGTCAGATGTGGCAGGGCTTGCAAACTATTACAGACTACAAAGGGAAGCCCAGCCGCAAGCTGCCCAGTGACATGATCCTACCAGATGTGCTAAATTACTTATATGCACGCTTCAAGGCAAGCAACACTGAAGCATGCAGGAGCGTACCAGCTGTTCCGGAAGACTGTGTGATCATGCTCTCAGCAGCCGATGTGAGTAAGACCTTTAAACAGATCAACATTCAGAAAGCCGCAGGACCAGACGGATTAGAAGGATGTGCACTCGGTGCATGCGCTGACCAACTGGCAAGTGTCATCACTGACATTTTCAACATCTCCCTGACTGAGTCTCTAATATCTTAATTTTTCAAGAAAACCACCATATTCCCTGTGCCCAAGAATGCCAAGGTAACCGGCCTAAATGACTACCGCCCTGTAGCACTCATGTCTGTAGCCATTAACTGCTTTGAAAGGCCAGTCATGGCTCACATCAACATCATCCTAGAAACCCTAGACCCACTCCAATTTGCATACCGCCCAAAAGATCCACAAATGACACAATCTCTATTGCACTCCACACTGCCCTTTCCCAGCTGGACAAAAGGAACACCTACATGAGAATGCTGTTCATTGACTAAAGCTCAGCATTCAACACCTTAGTGCTTTAAATTATTTTGGCTAGGGTGCAGTATTTGGAAGTTTGGATGAATGAGGTGCCCAAAGTAAACTGCGTGTTACTCAGGCCCAGAAGCTAGGTTATGCGTATAATTGGTAGTATTGGATAGAAAGCACTATAAAGTTTCCAATACTGTTAAAATAATGTCTGTGAGTATAACATAAATAATATGGCAGGCGAAAACCCGAGGACAATCCATCCAGAAATGTATTTTTTTAAACTCACTACTGATTGCAATGGCTGGAAATGGGAATATAAAGAAGGACTTTATCGAACAAAAGGACCATTTGTTATGTAGCTGGGACCCTTGTGATTGCAACCAGATGAAGATCTTCAAAGGTAAGTGATTTATTTTATTGCTATTTCTGACTTTTTGTGACTCCTCTGCTTGGTTGGAAATGTATGTAATGCTTTTGTCTGCGGGGCACTGTCTTCAGATAATCGCATGGTGTGCTTTCGCCGTAAAGCCTTTTTGAAATCTGACAAAGCGGCTGGATTAACCCCTCTAGGGTATGTCCCACCAGGCCAACATCCAGTGAGATTGCAGAGTGCCAAATTCAAATACAAAAATACTCATTATAAAAATTCAGAAAACAAAACATATTTTACATAGGTTTAAAGATTAACTTCTTGTGAATCCAACCACGGTGTCAGATTTTTTTAAAACCATACCTTACGATTATTTGAGAACATAGCTCAGCAGACAAATCATTACAAACAGTAACCAGTCAAGCAGAAGAGTTACACAACAAATAGAGATATAATTAATCCCTTACCTTTGATGACCTTCGTATGGTGGCACTCAGAAGACATTCATTTACTCAATAAATGTTCCTTTTTGTTCGATAAAGTCTCTTTATATCCAAAAACCTCTGTTTTGTTCGCGTTTTCTTCAGTAATCCACAGGCTCAAACGCAGTCAAAACAGGCAGACAAAAAATCCAAATTGTATCTGTAAAGTTCAAAGAAACATGTCAAACATGGTTTATATTCAATCCTCAGGTTGTTTTTAGCCTAAATTATCTACAATAATTAAACCGGACAATAACACCGTCAATATAAAGGTAAACAAGAAATGCACTCTCTCAGGATTGCGCATGAAAAAGCTCTGTGACACGGCAGGGTCCACTCATTCAGACTGGTCTTACTCCTTCATTTATCAGAATACAAGCCTGAAAACATTTCTAAAGACTGTTGAAATGTAGTGGAATGAATAGGAACTGCAATTTGGGTCCTAAGTAAATGGATACTGTAATGGCATTGAATAGAAAACTACAAAACCAACAAAAAAACTACTTTCTGAATGGATTTTTCTCAGGTTTTCGCCTGCCAAATCAGTTCTGTTATACTCACAGACATTATTGTAACAGTTTTGGAAACTTTAGAGTATTTTCTATCGAAATCTACCTGTTATATGCATATCACATCTTCTGGGCCCGAGTAGCAGGCCGTTTAATTTGAGCATGCTTTTCATCCAAAATTCTGAATGCTGCCCTCGAGAAGTTAACAATAAGCTAAGCTTTTAACTGATGTATAACCCTTGTACTTTCATGAATGTTTAATATTACGATTTTTGTCATTAGAATTCCGCGCACTGCAATTTCACCGGATGTTGGCCAGGTGGGACAGGAGTATCCCAATGATCCGCAAGAAGTTAAAAAGATCATCACTAAGCTAAAGGACTAAACACCTCCCTCTGCAACTGGATCCTGGACTTCCTGATGGGCCGCCCACAGGTGGTAAGTGTAGGTAACAACACATCTGCCACGCCGATCCTTAACACGGGGGCTCCTCAGGGGTGCGTGCTTAGCCAAGCACGACTCCAACTCCATCATCAAGTTTGCCGACAACACAACGGTGGTAGCCCTGATCACTGACAATGATGAAACAGCAATGTGGTGCCAGGACAACAACGTTTCCCTCAACGTCAGCAAGACAAAGGAGTTGATCATGGACTACAGGAAAAGGAGGGTAGAGCACAACCCCATTTCCATCGACAGGGCTGTAGTGGAGCAGGTCGAGAGATTCAAGTTCCTTGGAGTCCACATCACCAACAAGCTATCATGGTCCATACACAGTCATGAAGAGGGAACGACAATGCTTATTCCTCTTCAGGAGACTGACAAGATTTGTCATGGGTCCTCAGATCCTCAAAAGGTTCTATATCTGCACCCTCAAGAGCATCCTGAATGGTTGCATCACTGACTGGTATGGCAACTGCTCGGCATTTGACTGCAAGGCACTACAGAGGGTAGTGCGTATGGCCAAGTACAACACTGGGGCCAAGCGTCCTGCCATCCAGGACCTCTATACCAGGCGGTATCAGAGGAAGGCCCTAAAATTGTCAAAGACTCCAGCCACCCTAGTCATTGACTGTTCTCTCTGCAACCACATAGCAAGTGGTTCCGAAGTCTACTTTCAAAAGACTCCTTAACAGCGTCTACCCCCAAGCCATAAAACTGCTGAACAGTTGGCTACCAGGACTAAATGGCTACCAGGACTAAATGGCTACCAGGACTATTTCCATTGACCCCCTCTTTTTTATGCTGCAGCTACTTGCTGCTTATTAGCAATGCATAGTCACTTTACCCCTACCTACATTTACAATACCTCAATTACCTTGACTAACCTATAACCCCCCTCCCACACACACACACACACACACACACACACACACACACACACACACACACACACACACACACACACACACACACACACACACACACACACACACACACACACTCAGTACTGGTACTCGGTATATAGCCTCATTATTAGATACAAATTATGCAAAGACCCAATGTAAAATATCATGAATAGTAGATCTGTATAATTTCATATTGTTGCCCTATTATGTGGTCTGAACGTAGTGAAATTTAGAAACTGGAAGTTCTGCCGCTTGCACAGTCAGCATGTTACAGCTGTGAGAGTGTATAGAAGTATGTTTTGAACACTAATGTGGAGTGTACCAACTGAGATTTAAATAATTTACACAAACAGATTTCAAGTCCCACAATTCAAAGATGACCGCAATATACCATTACACTAATTCTGAAAATATTTCACTACTCTTAACATAAACCATAAACCGAATTTACCCCAGAATTAGTATATAAACTCAATACAATAAACCAGCATTTCTCAAACATTACATTACATTTACATTTAAGTCATTTAGCAGACGCTCTTATCCAGAGCGACTTACAAATTGGTGCATTCACCTTATGACATCCAGTGGAACAGTCACTTTACAATAGTGCATCTAAATCTTAAAAGGGGGGGGGTGAGAAGGATTACTTATCCTATCCTAGGTATTCCTTAAAGAGGTGGGGTTTCAGGTGTCTCCGGAAGGTGGTGATTGACTCCGCTGTCCTGGCGTCGTGAGGGAGTTTGTTCCACCATTGGGGGGCCAGAGCAGCGAACAGTTTTGACTGGGCTGAGCGGGAACTGTACTTCCTCAGTGGTAGGGAGGCGAGCAGGCCAGAGGTGGATGAACGCAGTGCCCTTGTTTGGGTGTAGGGCCTGATCAGAGCCTGGAGGTACTGAGGTGCCGTTCCCCTCACAGCTCAGTAGGCAAGCACCATGGTCTTGTAGCGGATGCGAGCTTCAACTGGAAGCCAGTGGAGAGAGCGGAGGAGCGGGGTGACGTGAGAGAACTTGGGAAGGTTGAACACCAGACGGGCTGCTGCGTTCTGGATGAGTTGTAGGGGTTTAATGGCACAGGCAGGGAGCCCAGCCAACAGCGAGTTGCAGTAATCCAGACGGGAGATGACAAGTGCCTGGATTAGGACCTGTGCCGCTTCCTGTGTGAGGCAGGGTCGTACTCTGCGGATGTTGTAGAGCATGAACCTACAGGAACGGGCCACCGCCTTGATGTTAGTTGAGAACGACAGGGTGTTGTCCAGGATCACGCCAAGGTTCTTAGCGCTCTGGGAGGAGGACACAATGGAGTTGTCAACCGTGATGGCGAGATCATGGAACGGGCAGTCCTTCCCGGGAGGAAGAGCAGCTCCGTCTTGCCGAGGTTCAGCTTGAGGTGGTGATCCGTCATCCACACTGATATGTCTGCCAGACATGCAGAGATGCGATTCACCACCTGGTCATCAGAAGGGGGAAAGGAGAAGATTAATTGTGTGTCGTCTGCATAGCAATGATAGGAGAGACCATGTGAGGTTATGACAGAGCCAAGTGACTTGGTGTATAGCGAGAATAGGAGAGGGCCTAGAACAGAGCCCTGGGGGACACCAGTGGTGAGAGCGAGTGGTGAGGAGACAGATTCTCGCCACGCCACCTGGTAGGAGCGACCTGTCAGGTAGGACGCAATCCAAGCGTGGGCCGCACCGGAGATGCCCAACTCGGAGAGGGTGGAGAGGAGGATCTGATGGTTCACAGTATCGAAGGCAGCCGATAGGTCTAGAAGGATGAGAGCAGAGGAGAGAGAGTTAGCTTTAGCGGTGCGGAGCGCCTCCGTGATACAGAGAAGAGCAGTCTCAGTTGAATGACTAGTCTTGAAACCTGACTGATTTGGATCAAGAAGGTCATTCTGAGAGAGATAGCGGGAGAGCTGGCCAAGGACGGCACGTTCAAGAGTTTTGGAGAGAAAAGAAAGAAGGGATACTGGTCTGTAGTTGTTGACATCGGAGGGATCGAGTGTAGGTTTTTTCAGAAGGGCTGCAACTCTCGCTCTCTTGAAGACGGAAGGGACGTAGCCAGCGGTCAGGGATGAGTTGATGAGCGAGGTGAGGTAAGGGAGAAGGTCTCCGGAAATGGTCTGGAGAAGAGAGGAGGGGATAGGGTCAAGCGGGCAGGTTGTTGGGCGGCCGGCCGTCACAAGACGCGAGATTTCATCTGGAGAGAGAGGGGAGAAAGAGGTCAGAGCACAGGGTAGGGCAGTGTGAGCAGAACCAGCGGTGTCGTTTGACTTAGCAAACGAGGATCGGATGTCGTCGACCTTCTTTTCAAAATGGTTGACGAAGTCATCTGCAGAGAGGGAGGAGGGGGAGGGGGAGGAGGATTCAGGAGGGAGGAGAAGGTGGCAAAGAGCTTCCTAGGGTTAGAGGCAGAAGCTTGGAATTTAGAGTGGTAGAAAGTGGCTTTAGCAGCAGAGACAGAAGAGGAAAATGTAGAGAGGAGGGAGCGAAAGGATGCCAGGTCCGCAGGGAGGCGAGTTTTCCTCCATTTCCGCTCGGCTGCCCGGAGCCCTGTTCTGTGAGCTCGCAATGAGTCGTCGAGCCACGGAGCGGGAGGGGAGGACCGAGCCGGCCTGGAGGATAGGGGGCATAGAGAGTCAAAGGATGCAGAAAGGGAGGAGAGGAGGGTTGAGGAGGCAGAATCAGGAGATAGGTTGGAGAAGGTTTGAGCAGAGGGAAGAGATGATAGGATGGAAGAGGAGAGAGTAGCGGGGAGAGAGAGCGAAGGTTGGGACGGCGCGATACCATCTGAGTAGGGGCAGTGTGGGAAGTGTTGGATGAGAGCGAGAGGGAAAAGAATACAAGGTAGTGGTCGGAGACTTGGAGGGAGTTGCAATGAGGTTAGTGGAAGAACAGCATCTAGTAAAGATGAGGTCGAGCGTATTGCCTGCCTTGTGAGTAGGGGGAAGGTGAGAGGGTGAGGTCAAAAGAGGAGAGGAGTGGAAAGAAGGAGGCAGAGAGGAATGAGTCAAAGGTAGACGTGGGGAGGTTAAAGTCGCCCAGAACTGTGAGAGGTGAGCCGTCCTCAGGAAAGGAGCTTATCAAGGCATCAAGCTCATTGATGAACTCCCCGAGGGAACCTGGAGGGCGATAAATGATAAGGATGTTAAGCTTGAAAGGGCTGGTAACTGTGACAGCATGGAATTCAAAGGAGGCGATAGACAGATGGGTAAGGGGAGAAAGAGAGAATGACCACTTGGGAGAGATGAGGATCCCGGTGCCACCACCCCGCTGACCAGAAGCTCTCGGGGTGTGCGAGAACACGTGGGCGGACGAAGAGAGAGCAGTAGGAGTGGCAGTGTTATCTGTGGTGATCCATGTTTCCGTCAGTGCCAAGAAGTCGAGGGACTGGAGGGAGGCATAGGCTGAGATGAACTCTGCCTTGTTGGCCGCAGATCGGCAGTTCAAACTCAATCCTGGGGACCCCAAGGGGTGCACAATTTTAATTTTGCCCTAGCAGTACATAGCTGATTCAAACAATCAACTCATCAACAAGCTTTGATTATTTGAATCGACAAAAACCTAAATGTTCACCACTTTGGGTCCCCAGGACTGAGTTTGTGAAATACCGCATTAAGTAATGACTTTAAGAAGGATTACCTGCTGCATTCAAAAATAGCCAATCTACACCACTAGACTGAAACTTCACTTGCATCAACCTTATGGTATTGAGAGATAAACATGTTAATGCTTTCATTGATTGCACATAAAGGAAGATAGTTCCTTCGTGATAGAGTGCTTGATTTGTTATCCAACTGATCTTTTGTCCTTTCTGTCATCCTGTGAACCCCGTTCATTGCTGCTCACAGCTAAAGGTTTATAATACTACCAAAGACGCCAATATATTATCTGAAATGCGCATTTCATCATTTCACAAAAAAAATCCACTAGAAGAAACATCATTTTCTATATCATTCTTATTAGTGATTATGAATTTACCATGTTCAATTTGACTGTAGTATTTTATTTGTTCCAAGTTAAGAAGAGAGAGGAGAGAGAAAGAGAGGAGATATTGACGTCTTCGTTGTCCTTAGAAGCCTTGCTCAACTTTTTTTCCCTCCACAAACCAAATAAAATCAAATATCATTTTACTGGTCACATACACATGGTTAGCAGATGTTTGATTTGATTTGATTTGGATCTATTTTAGTCCCCATTTGGACTAATATTCCAAGAGTCCTTAAACATTAAAATACAATTTATAATACGAACACATTTCCACATATAACACACTATTACAAACCTACATAATATACTAACATAATGACCCAATAAATACTCAATCTAAAAAAATATTGATTCTTCATCTACTTTAGTCCCACAACATTTCTATGTATTATATTTAAATCATTTTAAAATCATTTAAAAATGTATATATTGAAAGGTTTCTGGTTTGCTCAGTTAATTTATTCAATTTCTTTATTGGTCTAAATAGAAATGGTCTTTTGCCTATTTCTCTTTTCTGTCTAGACAACTCATAGATGGTGGAAATCTATTCCTCATATTTACTGAATGTCTGTCTCTTACCAACTGAATACCGTTGTGAATAGAACTTGGCCGTTTTAAATTATGTATATTATGAAATAAAATAAGCATGTTCCTTTCAATTATCTTATCGATTGATGACCAACCAAGAACACTGCGCATGACTGCAACAGAAGAACCATATCTCCACCTTAAAACAACCCATGACTGCAACAGAAGAACCATATCTCCACCTTAAAACAACCCATGACTGCAACAGAAGAACCTTATCTCCACCTTAAAACAACCCATGACTGCAACAGAAGAACCATATCTCCACCTTAAAACAACCCATGACTGCAACAGAAGAACCATATCTCCACCTTAAAACAACCCATGACTGCAACAGAAGAACCTTATCTCCACCTTAAAACAACCCATGACTGCAACAGAAGAACCATATCTCCACCTTAAAACAATCCTTGCTGCTTTGTTCTGTGCATTCTGTGAATTCTATGTTAGGCGAGTGTAGCGAAATGCTTCTAGTTCTGACAGTACAGTAATATCTAACAAATTCACAACGGCTACCTTACACACACAAGGGGATGAAATAACGATAGGTACACATAAATATACAGATGGCCGATGGCCATGCAGCAGTAGGCAAGATGCAATAGATGGTATAAAATACAGTATATACATATGAGATAAGTAATGTAGGATATGTAAACATTATTAAAGTGGCATTGTTTAAAGTGACTAGTGATATTGAGTTTTTGCATCTAATAGTGCATCTGAGCTTCTAGAGTGTCCGGCTCTCATGTTATTGTGGGGGTCATGACCCCCCACAAGTTACACACCAGAGGCCAAGCTTGAGAGGATCTGAACAGGGATGAACAACGGTTTCTCTTAGCTCCTCATGGGGAGATAGATATTGTGGGTCCCACTTCCCCACTATACTGCCTTTCTGTTTAGTGACAGTTAAATAAGTATACTGTATATGGCTGATCACCTGAATTCCTGTCTGCCTGCCAGGCCTCTCCTGCCCTCTCCCTCCCACCCCAGCCCAGTGGGAGGGTCCAGAACCAGGCTTGTGTTAGTCGTAGGCTGTGTAATAAGGCTGCAGTGTCAGTCTGAGTGAGGTAGCACCACCTCCACCGGCAGGTCTCGTGAGGGAGCTCAAATGAGGACTACAGTACTGGCACACCGGTGGTCAGTGTTCGACTCAAACGCATCACTACCGAAGCATGCGGAGTCCTTCTGCTACCCACACCCTTTAGTGTACGTTTGAAATCAAACCGACTTATTTTCCCATGGCTGATCTTGACAAGGAATTTCTTCCTTCAAGCACTGCACATCCCCTCCCACGAGCATGTTAAACACAATTCATTAGGTTTAGATCATGCCAAAAGTGAGGGTGAAATACAACTGATATACCAAATAAAATTGAAAT